>NC_021163.2:18986627-19006526 GCF_000331145.2 Cicer arietinum | reverse complement strand
TTAACTTATTTTTTAAAAGCCTATTACAACGCTATTTGAAAGAGCGCTGTAAAAGACTTCCTTAACTTATTTTTTAAAAGCCTATTACAACGCTTTTTCAGCAAGCGCTTTAAAAGACCTCGTAACTTAGTATAAAACAAAGCTTTGTGACCTCCTTATTTTTTTAAAGGCTTTTATAACGCTTATTGACAAAAGCGCTGTAAAAGATCTCTTTAACTTATTTTTTAAAAGCCTATTACAACGTTATTTGAAAGAGCACTGTAAAAGCCCTCCTTATTTTATTTTTTAAAAGCCTATTACAGCGCTTTTTCAACAAACGTTTTAAAAGACCTCTTAACTTAGTATAAAACAAATAATTAGTAAAATATCTATATATATATATATATAGATATATATCAATGCTAAATTACATGATCAGATCATATTGGAATGATCAGTTAAAGTTCAAGAAAAATTCTCAGTACTCAAACAAAGCTTTTTCAAGTTCAATATAAGCAGAAAATTAGTTCTAGCAGGTCAAACACTTAAATTACATGAACTCAGTTCAGATTACATGGCTTATATAAAACAATTAAACACATTAAGATGTCTTTCTTCTTTTCCTGATGGGAGCGCTTTAAAAGCCATGTAACATAAGATGGGAGCGCTATATTTTATATCGCTTATATTATGACAAGTTTTGTATTTCTATTTGTCATGAGAATGTTTAACTTAAGTTAGTCTTTCTATTAGTAAAAACCATTTCATTATTCTTTCTTTTTTATTTTGTTAAATTTTTTTTATTAATTATTAGTATTTTTGTACTATGTTTTTTGAAAGCTGCACTACTACATATTGTTAATAATACTTTGAAAAAGAACATTGCTTTATACCAATTATTTTATGAAAAAAAGAAAATGTGAAAGGCTTCTTTAGATTTATTTTTTCATTATAAATTTAGACTGTTTTTTTTTAGCAAAACTTTATACTTCTTTATTGCATTGAGAAAAGGTTTAACTTTTTATTATACTCTTAGGTTTCTTAGTTTTTTATCGACTTCTACATTCAATTTTGGATTTGCTATGCATTGTATGTTAATGTGAACTTTAAAGAAATTTTGTCTTGCATATTATCCGTGCGGCCCACGAGTATACATGCTAGTTTAACCTTTAAAAATAATTTGGTTTTGAATCAGTAAAGCTTGGTTGACAACAAAAAAAGCACAGCTTTTAAACGTTCTCATTTGAAAAATAGTTGGTTTTGATTTTGAATTTGATTGACACTTCATATTGACCATGAGTTTATGTTCACCAATCCACTTTATTTTTGGTTCTTGAAAATTTCCACTCTCATTTCACGTGACAGTAGTGTTGGGTTGCTGGTCAGTGGTCGGCCAAAAAATGGATTTGATTTTCGGTTGAAATATTATTAAGTGATTACTCTCTTCTTAATAAAATGTAAAATTATTCTATATTTTTATTATAATAAAATATAAAATAAATTGAAAAAATTGAGATATAGCACCAGTGAATTTATTTTTAGTGATGTTTATTTGCAAAATGCATCATAACTTAGTATCTGCCGACGCTTGGCATCAAATCAGAAAGACTGGTAATGGCTGTAAAGTAATGGGAATAATAGTTGTTTATTTGGTGTCATTAGCATATTTGCTTGTTTTTTTTCTCTCTTTAAATTGATATTAAGCAACACATCGTACACTGCACTTAAACATATAATATTTAATGTTTAATGTATATATAAATGTTAAATTACTTGAATATACGAGTACATTTACTTTTAAAAACAATAATTGATTTAATTGGTATTTATTAAATCATTTCTCGTTTTTACATTTGAGATAATAATATAATTGATATCGATTCAAAATAAATTGAGTTTTAAGAGATATTTGTTTTTATAAAATTAATATTGATCGAGTCACATTATCAACAATAATAAAAATAATTATTTAATTATACTTTCAAAAAGTATAGATAATCATAATATTTCATAAAATTTTTAAATATTAATCTATAATAGACTATTTATACACCCTAATATCTACTCAAACTTTGTAAATTGTTCATGGTCTTGGTTGTCGTCTTGAGATAACCCTCCATTTCTCATAAAACATTTCTATATGTATTTCTTTTAGTGACAATTATAATTCAAACTTTGTAAATTGTTCAGGGTCTTAGTTGTCATCTTACAATGAGATAACCCTTCATTTCTCATAAAACATTTCTATGTATGTGTTTGTTTTAGTGACAATTATAATACAACTGATTGAGAGAGTTATGCTTAAATATATGTTTATGAATATAAAAGTATATATATATATATGTATAATTAAAACATATAAATATATATATATATATATATATATATATATATAGCTTTTAATAGATTTTAAAATGATGGCGTTCAGTGCATCTATCATTTTATCATAACTTTTTCTATCCGTAAATGAAAGTATTGTCTTGATAAATATATTTCACAATTTATTAATTTGAATTCGAAATTTAATTGTTTTTACCGGTTGCATTCATTCTTATTTCAGCTCCCATCTATTTTTATTTCATACAACTTTTATTTGAAATTCGCTAAATTTTTATTTCATACAACTTTTATTTGGAATTCACCAAATTTCCAAAATATATAGATCTGAGAAAAAAAGTGTTGTCATCTCGGTTAAAGATCGAGAAATAAGATTCAATACAATTATTATGTTTGTCAGTGTTTATTAAAAAAAATGGTTTAATTGCAATGTTAGTACCTCTATTTTTACTGATTCACAAAATTGATTCCTTTATTTTAAAAGTTGATATTTTGGTGTCTTCTTTTAATTTTTAACTAAAAAATGATGACATGAGATATTTTAAATAACGTGATATATGATAGGACGATTTATAATGATTAATATATATAAATCTAGAATAAAACATCGTAAAAACTTATATTTCAACTTTGAAAATTTTCATATTTTTAATTTAATTAATGACATATAAATAATTAATGCATCTAGATTGATTTTATATTGTTGAATTGTATGTCATGTCATTAAAAATATGTCAAATCGTTGTTTTTTAATTTAAAAATACAATAGAGGACCAAAACTGTCGACTTTTAAAATAAGGAGACAAATTTTGTAATATATAATAATAATAATAGAAAATTCATTTAGTTTTTAAATATTCTTTTAACCTATATTTTTTTGTTTTTTAATCCATATGAATCGAATAAGTTAGTATTATCATCAATGCAATACATACCAGAGAGATCGTGTTAAAACAACTCTATTCAAATTCCAATTTAACAATCACAAGTATAATTTATTTTTTATTTTTTTGGGTCATATAATAACGTATTCATATTGTTAAAGATGGTGTTATAATATAAAAAACAAGATATAATTATAAGCAAAAAAAGAATCATAAGATAAGTTACAAAATCGCTTGTCAACGAAATGTATTATAAAAATTATAAGATCACTACTAAACAAGGTCTTTCTTTTGAATTAAAAAAGAGTTGAGACATTTTTTATCAAATAAAAAAACAAAAATTTGTATTTGATAAAAAAATATCTTAAATCTTTTTTAATTCAAAAGAAATACCTCGCAAATTAATATTTTTAAAATTAAAACTGATAAAATTTTATATAAATTAAATAAAATATTTTGTTTTTATTGTAAATTGTTTAATATACAACTAAATTGGTTAATAAAAGTAGTAGGGATAAGAGAAATATTAGTTATAAATTAAAAAATCATAAGACAAAGAATGAGCACATTACCCATATGATAAAAATACTAGTTATAAATTGAGAAATCACGAGACAGGTAGTGAACATATTATTAACATGAGTTATTGGAGTGATACAATATATACACACTATCTTCTTCTTCAATTAAAATATGAAAAAATTTACATAAGTTTTTTATGTTGCCGTAGAACGTTGAAATATCTTATTTTATTTTTTAAAAAGAATATAGAGAAAATATATTTAAAAATATCATTAATTCTACTAAATAAAATTTCTATAGTTATTACATAAATATTAATAATTTATTTATTAAATTTTGAAAAGACACCGTTTAATAATTTTACTTTAGGCATCATAACATTTGGGCCGGTCCTGCATATATAAAAATTTATAAAAAAAATTTAAATAATTCATTTTTATAATAGTATTATCTAATCTATTTTTTTATTCATTCTTAATAATAAATATACTATATGACAATCCTTTTATTGAGGCTGATATTTTAAAATATAACATAAGAAACTTTCCTGATTATTACCGTAATATGTTTTCATCTAAGAGTGTTTTTTTAGAGAATGATTAATATTTTTTAATTACGTGGTCCTTACATTATAAATTTAATTAATAAAATATTGATATTATTAAATTAAACATCATATATTATATCTAATTTGAAAGTTTACAGTTGTGCAGTAAAATGATAATTAATCACTTTAATAATAATTTAATCTTCTCATTTTTGTTCCAAAAAAAGTATGTTAATCATATTTTTTATTTATGTCTATTAAAATATATATGATATTAAATCTTGAAAAATATATTTGTAAAAAAGTATCCAAAATTTGTTAATTGCCATTTTTTATTAGTTTTAATATTTTTTATACATTTTGAAGTCATAAAGTAGACTTGTTATAGTAGTTATATTTACATAATATTGAATAAAACTTTGAAGAATTTAATAATTTTGTATTTTCTTTTATTTTTTAATTATATTGTAACGTTTATGTCTCTCTGAATTTTTTTAATATATATTTAACTTATAAAAAACAAGTGATTAAAAAATAATCAGATCATTTTTTTTAAATAAGTTTTTTGAATAATAATATATTGTTGGTCCCACACACAATAACTTTATAACTACTGTTGCACTTTTTCTTTGGTACGATGGAGGAAAAGCAGCGAGAATAAAGACAACCAAAACAACTAATCAAGGGACTAGAGGAGATCCTCAAATCTTCAAACTATTTTTGTAATTTTACTTTTTGATAAATAGCAAAATTAACACCGAAAATTAAATAACTAATCGAGGTTGAGAGATCCTAAATATGTTTAACTCAATTTCATATTTATTTGCCTATCCATTAGAGCTGGTGCTCCATAGAGTAGAGGAAGCAAACGAAGGTTATGAGAATGCCCGGTATTAATCGTGCCCACAAATGTGAGAGTCCATCTCCATCAAAGAATTGATACTCATAATCATGCCCACAAATGTGAGAAAGTTCATCTCCATCAGAGAATTGATACTCATATGATTGAAGTAACTAAAATATCACTAAACGGGATTGAATAGAGATATTGAAGTTTTTAAATATTTTCTTTTAAAGTTGTATCCTCTACAAGAGGATAAAAATCAGAGGATAGAAATTTGAAACTTTAAGTGACTGTTAAGTAAATAAATAAAGAGGAGAAAATATAAAAAATGAAACATTCAAATTTCTACTGGTTCACCCGATGTAGGCTACGTTCAGTCCTCACACACTTGTGAGTTTTCACTATGGCTCAAACTAACTTGTCCTCTTTACGCATTTTTTTACAGTGTATATTTTTAACGCTTACAATTCTGTTTCTTTCAGATTACAAATATTACCAAATGTGTAATAACATGGAAAATACATAATAAATGATTTGTGATGATTGTATGATTTTTCTCTTTTACAAGAACTTTCTAAGAGAATATTCTTAAAGATATAGTTTAGAATTGTAGAAAGTGTAAAGAGAGGATGCAAATGATCTTCTAAGCTTTGAGAAATATTCTTTGTATGAGTAGTTGTTGTGTCTTGAGTTGAAGAGGTCAATTCCTTTTATAGAGTTAGATGGCCGTTGGAGACTTGATAAAATCTCCAAGTTTATTGGTCTGATTTACAAGAATGTCATTCAGTTGTCCTTGAAACATATGAGCTTAGGATGATGAGCTTGCAGTTCATCATTAGATAGGAGTTTAATCTTCCTCGAAACTTGGACATGAGCTGTATTTTTCCTTTTTGCTTTTCCAAGACTTTTAGGATCCTTCTTTTATGGCTAGGTACAACTTTTTTTCATTTTTCATTATCGAGTTCTATCAAGGAACCTAAAAATAAGATCATCATATTATCCTCTTATCGTTCAACCTCTAGCTTGTATCCTCTTCTTCTTGAATTGTTTCTCTGATAACTGTTTGTCCATAATTTTATCTTCTCTTTATTTTGACTTGGATTCGTTGTTTATGTGATAACATATATTCTCTTCTTTAAAGGTTCATCCTCTTTGAAGATTCATCCTCTGAATGTCTATCCTCCAGTTCAGAGAACATGTTGGATTAAATCAATTTTTTTCTTCTTTTTATCAAGATGATGAGGAACCTGTTTTCTAATTAGAATACACTCAAGAGCACATATTAGACATTAAACACAATCATAATCATTTAAATAATTTTGTTATCATTGAAACAATTTAAGAGTGGTTTTGTCTCAACAATCTCCCCTTTTTTGACGATGACAAAATTCTTTAGATTATGATTTTTAATATGAGAAATTATGTGATGAAATGTTTATGCTCCCCTTTAATCATATGTTTAATTTTTTTATTTAAAATAATTACTCTCTCTCAACATATGCCATAATGTTTTTGATATAAAAATTTTGAACCAAAATGTGACTTCATTTCTTTGAGTATGAGATTACAAAAAGATGGTTCAAAAAAGAAAAAAAACACAGATAATAACTAGCATAAAAAGAGGATTGAAATATAAGTTTCAAAAAGTATAATCTAGTACAAAAAGTATCCCGGTAATCTTTCTCCCCCCTGAATTTGTGAACCATAAAAAAAATGGAACGATCCATGCAACTACTTGGATGGGGAAGAGTCGTCAGAAAAGGACGAGGTAGAGGGCCGGTGGAGTTTTGCAGGTGGAGGTTGAACAGGGAGCATAGGATGATGGTCGTCAGGTGCAATAGTGGTTATGAGGTGTTTAGTGACCCATTCCAAAAGAATGTCAAACTGAGTCATTATTTGTTGAAAAGATGTGAAACTCGTAAAGAGTTTTTATTTTTTATCTTTTAATCTTTTTTTTTAGAAACCTTAGTTCTTTCTCAGTGTGTTTGGCTTATGTCCTCCTTTCAGACGTGTGACAAGGTTGTTCTTGTGGCATATCATTGACGCTTGCACTTTTGATCTGAGAGCTTGCACCTTTGTCATGATACGAGTTGTCACTTGTTTTTTTTTTTTCTTCAGAAATGAGTCTCTGGAAGGGGCATCATGAGTTGTTGTTGGGACTAATGGGATAATCAATGGAGTATGAGTAAGAGGAACATCAACAACACTCACCTTTTGAGGGGATGAAAAAATTTGAGACATGGTGCAGGAAATCTGAGGATGTTGTGATGGGGTCACAAGAGGATACGGTGGAGATAAGAAAATAGCTTGAAAATTTTGGATTGTATCTATATGCTCTCCAGCTTGAGGTGTACCTGGAGGTGAGAAGTGATTATGAGATAGATTGAGATCAAAGTAGAGTTCTTCACCGTCCTCCATAAGTTGCACAGGAGTATCCTGTGGTTCATCTTGAGAGGAATGACAACCTTCTAGATTAGTTGGAGAGGCAGTGAGATTGGGAGAATGAGGTAGGACGAGATCAACAGAGTGAATTGGTGGAGTGGTCACCTGTTCTTTAGGAGTTTGTTGTTCTTGGATGGGGTTGGAGGTGTCATCCTTTGAGGGAGGATGTTTAGTTTATGGTGATGGTTTTGGAATTTTTCGAGTGATTTTTTGAATTTTTTTTTTCTTTGTTGATGACCGAGTTGCAAATGATCTTTTCTTTGTTGGTATGGGTAAGGAACTAGCTTTTATGGATTCCTTGGTGATAGGTTTGTCTGTGGGTTTGAGTTTCATATGATTGACATTTCTCAAGGAGAAAATGTTGTGTAACTATACAGATTGTTCATCTTCAAGAGAGATTTTGAAAAATTTAAAAATCCTAGTGAGTATCATCCCATAAGGAGAGGACCTACACAATCTTGCAGCAGTCAACATGAAATAAAAAAGAATGTTACCCAAATGGAGAAAAGTTCTGGAGACGAGATGGTGAATCAACAAGAGGTCAAGTTCAGTGACTTTTTTGAAACTCCCTACTCGAGGCACAACTGAATGTACATAGATGTTGTGTAAAATGCGACACATGGGGAGGAGGTTGGAGGCAATATGAGGTTTTGGAGAATTAATGAGTGTGTTGTTGAGGACAAAGGTTCTGGAAATCTTGCACACAAAATACCAAGCCTCAATGAAAGAATATGAACCTTCATCACAAATGTCCAATATTTGACATAATGTTGTAGGGGTAATTTCCAGATGAACTCCTTTGAGGACCATGCTAATGCAAGTATCTTCTTTTCTGGTTAGGTACAGCCTTTTTCATTTTTGACTATTCCCTAAGTATGAGGATGAATAAGATCAACATATTATCCTCTTATCGTTCAACCTCTGGCTTGTATCATCTTCTTCTTGAATTGTTTCTCTTATAATTGTTTGTCCACAATTTTATCTTCTCTTTATTTTGACTTAGATTCATTGTTTCAGTGATAACATATATTCTCTTCTTTAAAGGTTCATCCTCTTTGAAGATTCATCATCTGAGTGTCTATCCTCCAGTTCATAGAACGTGTTGGATTAAATCAAAAAAATTCTTCTTTTTATCAAAATGACGAAGAACCTGTTTTATAATTAGAATACATCCAAGAGCACAAATTAGACATTAAACACAATCACAATCATTTAAATAATTTTATTATCATTAAAACAATTTGAGAGAGATTTTGTCTCAACAATTACTAGTCAATTGTAATCCATAAACAAGACCATGCAATTCAGACAAAATAACCTAGAGTGACCAATATGAGAACAATAACCTCTGTAATTTTTAATAAGGCCACAACAAACTGAAAGACTAGAGTGAGTTATGCGAGAACCGTAAAAAATGAGCATAAAGACGTTGGGATGGTAACCACCTAATATTAATCTCATGTTTACTCATGTTCGTCAATATAAAAGAGTGACCAATATAGGATACATCTCTACTATTGTTGTACTTATACAACAAATGGTTGTTTGTAACTAATATTTTCATTAAAAGTCTTGATACTTAGTTATATAAAAACATTATATATGATAAATTTAAATAATTTTTTAAAAGTATTTTTTGTTCAAGCTGTGCCAAATAATTGACACTACCATCAAGTGATTTTAATATATCTTTTTAATACAAGTTATTTTGGTATCTATATTATACACACACATAAAGAGATAAAATTTTACTAATTATAAGCTATAATATTTAAGTATGAGTAGATGATAAAATAAAAATTTTATTTTAAATACTTTTTCATTTAATATATTTCTTACTATATGTTTTTTTTAAAGTATGTTAAATAACTAATTTAATAATATCTTAGTATCATTAGTTTAATTTATTTGTGTAAATAATACAATATATTTACATATGTTGTAATTAATATTTGATAATATATAGAGGTATTTAACAGGTAAGCTACAAATTTAGTCTTTGAAAGTGTAGGAAATTCAAATTAGTCATAAAAACTTCAAAATAATACATGAAAGATACAACTTATTATCATAAAAGTATTCGAATGATAAAACTTACTATCAAAATAGTCAATAACCATTATAACGTCATAGACTAAATTAGTTGACATTTTAATTATTTGATGACTATTTTAAATTTTTGACGAGTCAGACAATAATGATAGCACCCCTACACTTTAAAGAATTAAAATACCACATTTTGATTATATGATTAGGGTTTTCTTCCAAGTGTTAGTTTATCTAGAGGTCCTAAATTTTAATCAATCTATGGAAATGTAATTCTTAAGGAAAATCTTGGCTACCTAGTGTGTTCCTATTCATATGGAAGGATTGATCACTATAATTGAGTGCCGAGAATATTTTACAACAAATGGAATGGTGTAAGTAGTAACATGTGATTACAACTTACAAGTAAACTTCACTTGCAATGTCAATTATTTGAATCTTGTAGTAAATCGACATGTTGAGAAGGACTTTAGCTTAAAACGGTTAGCAGTAGCACAATAGAAATAGCAACAGTCAAGAAACGACGGTAAGTTTCAGAACACTTTATTTTCCTTCTTGATCATAAGAACTACGAAGCACTGAAGCAGCAGAGAAAGAACATTCATTTTCATTAATTAATTAATTATTAAATACAAAATATATTTACGGAAGCCCAAGAAAAAGTAGCCTGTACACCTGGTATTTTCCTAACCACTGAATAAATCACATGCCATTAATTACATTTATATCAATGTATCTGAGATCTTTTTCCCAGTTGCATTGAACAGTCTGATGGTTCAAACTTCAGAAGGCTCTCTCGATGAAGACGAGTCTGCCTTATAACTCCAAAGAAACTTCAGTTCACCTCTTATGCATCCCAATATCACAGCCACTCCTGTTGATTTAACTCGACAGCATTTAAACATCAGACAAGCTAAATGATGAGAATCAATGCACATATATAATCTAAAGCACAAAACTAGTTACCTAGTGTACATGGAACAAGATAGAGAAGTGCAGGTTGTCCATGACCGTTCATCATATATAGCCCAAAATATGTGAAGAAAAGGCCTTACACAGTAAACCATCCTCTGTCAGAACTTTAAAGCATAGCAGCTTTTAAAAATAAAGTACAAGTTTATATAAATGACCGATCAACATGGAAGATCCAGAATGCCATAAACTAGTATTTCTAGTAGCATTAGAAAAACCGGATGAATCAATACTGCTATTTAAAAAAAAAAATGGAGAAAGAAGAAATTTTAATTAATTAAAGTGTCACTAATGACCATTTTACAACAGTTCTCGAGGGAATTGGAACTCAATACCTTGAGGCTACAAGACTATGCTCTTACTACTAATTCAAACTCAAGTGGAGAAGAAACTTTTATGTAAACAAAACATACGTAAGATGCCTATACTAAGTCATGAATAACGGGGTTATTGCACAAGCAAGCAATTGATAGCAACTCTAATCAACCAGTGTTTAATAAATGCCATTTTATCTCGGCACTGAATGTACCCACGGTAAAAACAAAAGTAACTTAATAGTAATTATTTTCAGACACAAAAGTTCCACTAATTTAAGCTTAAGCGGTCAACAGAAGGATTAAAAAGGTCAAACACAAGGAGTGTCTAATGTCTATAAAACACATGTTAAGGAAATACACACAAGTATTTAATGAAAATAAGAGCACATATAATATTGATAACACAAAATCACTTGATATTTACTTTTCTAATTAATTGGCAGCATTATTAATTAACCAGTTTCCTTAAGATACTCATCAGAAGGACTTCTGAAAAAACATTAAACACTTTTAGTTTCAAGAAAATTTAAGTTCATCTAACTATATTACTTATTCCCTTGCTTATTTCGTCAGTGCTTTCTTATTTCATTTAATGAGAACACAGAAAAAGTAAAAAATAATAATCAATACTTAGCAACTGCAAAATAACTTACCAATGGCATAGCCAATTACCAACCAAAGAAAATATCCACTAAAGACCCCCTTCTTATTATCTTTGTCGAATCTGAGACCATCAAAAGCCATAACAAATGCATTAAAAACAAAAGTCTAATATAAATTAATGAAAAAAGATAACATAAATATTTGAAAGTTCTTTTATGGCATGAAATCACTGTGTTTATGCATGAATCACAATCCATAAGACCAAAGGATAGCAGGTTCACAAATAATTTATTGGCTTTCTAACTTGATGTTAAATATACATGATCCATATCGATCCCATCCTAGAAAACTGAAGCACGAGAAAAAAAAATCCCATTGAACAGTACCATTAGCATTATCCAAAATTTACATTGTTCAGAAGCTTGGAAATACAAAAAATGATTGTGAGATTTGTTCACACCTGAGAAAGAGGGGGCAATGGGTTTTTATCAATTTCATAAAAAGATATTTGCCAAAGCTAGAACTAGTGCATCTATTTCATATGCTCTTACTTAACATAACTAAGTTGTAGTCTCCCAGCTCGCTAGAGACAAGGCAAAGAGAAGTCACAGAATGCTTAAACTTTGAAATCAAAAGGAAACGTATTTACCAAACAGGAAAAGGTTTGATGCATATCATTACATTAATGCATTGAATTTTACTCTATTTAAAGCTACTAGTGTAGAGTTTCAAGTTTACACATCTTCCACTAATTTAAGTTGCTAACTCAATAAGGAATTCAATACCTACGAGCAAAGGAAACAAGCAAACCAGGAAAGAGAATGTCTCCAAATCCAATCATATCATAGCCACCCCAAGGATCAGAAGGACGAGGAAATCTCAAAAGCATAGGAATTGCTTCACCACCAGCCTTGTCACCACGAGCAACCTAGAAAAGAAAACGTATAACTATAGGAAACCATTTTTCTTTGGTGTAACAAATAACTTATATTAGAGGGAAGAAACACAAGGAACATTTGGAAAGAAATATATAATTGAAATATTTATAGCAAGATGAAAAACAAATATCAAATAAAAAAATGAAAGGAGAGAAACAAGATTATTTAGGGTATTTGATTTGAGAATTTATATTAGAAATTCAAAATGCAATGAAACAATCCAAGTAAAAGAACTATACAAATGAAAAATCAGACTTACTGTAATCATAACACTCTTGCGGAATATCACCGGAGATATGAATACCCAAAAGATGTCATATACAAATGCACAACAAAGGAGTACAGTTGCAACCTAGGATATCAAATGCATAAGAAAATGATCAGAAATGATATAACTAATATCATAAGAAAATGAGTAGGGAAACAAAACTATAAACACAAGGGTTCCAATCATTTACCTTAATATTAGGCAAGCGAGCCAATTGCAATACTGTAATCATTAAACAAATACCCTGTAAAGAATAAAGTCGTATTTCAAGTGAACTGTATCAAATAAAATAAAAAGAAATAAACAACCCATCACCGGTGAATGGTAACATCATTATCAAGACAACAAACCACTTTTCAGTGCACTACTGCTAAAGGTTGCTATGGAATCAAACAACATAGCAATATTGCCATCGACATTACAAAGTCACAAGGATTAACTTGGAAAAAAATACATGCATGCGCATTTGCTTGTACATATGCTGATATGTGGATTTGTATGTATTTACGGTAGATAAGAGGGTGCAATGCATGCAAAAAATTTTGAAGGATATGAACTTATCAACAAAGGTAGACCTACAACTAGAAAACAGTGCAACTTCTGCCTTTGTTTCTGAAACCAACTTCCTGGGTTTGTCTCAGTTCTCCAATTAGAGTCATTAAATGACATGATGAAAGAAAAGACACTGAATCTTATATAGTAAGCATTATAAACAATACTTTCCAAAGTTTGCCTCTCTGTCTTACAGTTTTGATACAGAAATTGCAATGATGACAGAAATTGAGTTGGCACTAGAAACTGAAACTTACAAGAACATCTTGGCCAAACCACGAAAATGATTCCCGTCGAGTAGCAACCCATAATACCGCAAATGCCGCAGAAAATAGTAACACTGCTAGTGAGAATACAGAAACTTCTCCGAACAGAGGTAAATTCACAATCTTCTGACCATAACTGGGCCGTTTTCTGCTCATATATTTGAAAATTAAATGAAAAACTAACAAACACATAATAAATTCAGAAAGAACAGTAATTTTACTTTTTATGGGAAGAGAGAAGACATAGATTATACCTTAAAACGAGGCTTACAATACAATTATGCATCCCCTGAAAATGAAAAAAACACTTCATTTAATGAAAAGAGGAGCTAAGCAATTAAGAAAAGCTAAAATCCAATTGAAGTGAAAAGAATAATACCCTCCAATATAACTTTTATAGCAAAAATAAATTTTATTTCAGAGGAGAGGAACAATAGAGCCAGGGGCAGACAAAATATCCCCCAAAGATGAAAATGGATACAACAATAAACAGACTCAAGAATGAAGCAAAGTTTCCCATTCTCTCTGTATGTGAAACAGTAGTTCCCATGAAACTAGAACGAATAAATAAACAGGTTTATACGGTAGAAGTAAGAATTATGCTAACAACACACTCTTTTCAATGCACACTCTCTAATTGGTTGAAATTCAAATGGGTCCCACTAAATTCATGTGGGGCCTGCATGATTTAGTGGGATCTATTTGAGTTTCAATCAATTAGAATTAGAGTGTGTTAAAAATAATGCGCTAGAGAGTGTGTGATGCTAGCAGTCCTTTAGAAGTAAATCTGGTGTCCATTGCCTGCTTGAAAGCCTGGTTGGTCTCCAAGAGCTACGCGCAAACTTGTGGAAGAGAATAATCCAATACTTTTTCACTTCCTATTAAATCTTGAATGTCACTCACTACTGTCCTTCTCATCAATTAGAGATGAAAAATATTTCTGTAAGGTGATTTGCTGTTGTATATGAAGCCATTGTTTAGCTGTGTTGCTGAAGGAGATTTTAGGAGTTTATCTTGCTGGATTGAACATTAATATGAGGCACTTCCGACGTAATTGGATTGAACATATATATCCTTAGTTCAGGAATTTAATTGGCTGGGGTCATGACATCCAATTTGAATGTCAAATCTAGTCTGGGTTGTTATTTTGGTTGTGTATGTTGATGACAGTGATGGTGTGGGTATTTATTTGTGCTCTTAAAGCGCTTCGAACTCCAGACACACCTTCTCAAATAGCCACACACACTATCGGTTACGAAATCCAACAAGACCAAATACAGTATAATTCGAAATTTCAAATGGTATATGTTTGATTGAATTAGAATTAGAATAATGCTAGTAACACACTATTTAACACACACTCTCTTTGATTGGTTGAAATACACATGGTCTCACCAAATTTATATGGGCCCACATGTTTTGGTGGGACCTATGTAAATTTTAGCCAATCAAATAGAGTGTGTTGGAAAATGTGTGTTAAATAGTGCATTGCTAGTACTCCTCTTAGAATTATATGTTTAGTTTTTATCGTTACAGGGATTTGATCATAGGTAGAGTAGGGAACCAATACATCGAGCAAACCATGAAATACACACATACACACACATATTTGTATGTATATATATATCAATTAGTACAGTTAGGAATAAAATCAACGAAAATGAGCTACCTTACCTCAATACCACCAATGCAGAAAAGTATAATCAGCACCCAGATAAACCAAGATGACATGAAGAAGAACAGTAGCACAAGAAAAGTAGAAGCCGTAATGACAAAGACGACAGCACCCTTTGCATCTATGTTAACAATTTCATTTTCAGAATCATCTTTCACTAATTCAGCACTGGAAGATCCCTAGCAATAGAAAAGAAACATACATTTATAAATTAATTTGCCTGAAGGTGCATTGGAAACAGAACTAAAATAACCATGTAATCACTAAACAAGATGAGAAAAAGGCATGCTTTGTTGAACCATACATGCTAAGGTCAGTCAGTGATTACAAATTCCCCGTTTAACTATTGTTAAAATATTAGTTCAATGAAGATATAAGGTTGCATGGAAAAACCTTGGGAGACAATCCATTATAGTGTTCATCAAACTGATCAGAAGCAGTGAAATCTGACCATAATGAAGCGCATATAACTGTTCCAACTGACATCAACCACAAAACTCCAACAGAGTAGTCTATAATTGGACGAGTTGGAGCATATAGTAGAACTTCCACTGCAATGGTCAACTCAGAATTAACCATCTGTAAATCATGTGGTAATAAGCATCTAATAGAAATATATATTATTTTTCTTGATAAAACCAGTAATATTTTCCTTTTAACTTATTTATTCAAAGAATTTATGAGAAGAATGCGTGGGTGCATGCATGTGTTCATATGGAAGAGAGAGCTCAACCAAAAACATATTCCCGTCAAAATAACACCTTGTAGCCCTACTAGTTTAGTATTTAGTACTATTTACTTAATGTTTAGTTCATTGTAGAGTATATGAAACGGGGCAATATAAGAAGTCCAGGATATAATATAACACTTAGGTACAATGTACTCAATGGGGAAGCTAATCACTTCAACTGAAATTACTTGAATCAGCACATAGAGAATGGAGATTGAAAAAACATACTAAGTTTTAACCTATCAAGCCTCTAGTAATAACCATTTCTCCATGAGCTATATCGAAAGTACACATACAATAATAACGAACTTGACCATTCCCTTTTCCTATATATAAGAACTTCCTTCTCATTCTTCACCACAAATGAATTTGAGACAGTCAAACAGTATACTCACTACAAGATACATGCCTCCACACAGTTACTTGAATTAACCATGTTCCCTCCTATAGTTCTTATTGTGGTTAAAGAATTAGACATTGCGACAGCCAGATAATAATATACGTTGACACAGCATAATAGATAAAAAAAAGGTGCAAATATCTTTCTGAAACAGTATAGAAATCCGAAGAGAAATTTTAGAAATTGAAATCCTGACCTCTCCTTCCAGACTTCAAAAAATTGACGAGAGAATCTGCAACAGACTCAGTCATTTCCACGACTGGAATTGAAATGTTTATCTTTTCAGTAGAATCAGCGGGGCAGTCCATCTGATAGAGCTCTGAGAGAAAATAAAGAAATAGAATTTGGAGAAATAGGATAACGTAAAACCAAAATGGGTAAAAGGAAGTAAAAATAAAAATAAAAATAAAAATGAATGAGAAGAAGTAAAATTGCAGGGAAGGTGTTTTGGAATTAGTGATGGCAATGAAACATGCAGGAAGGAATACATTTGATTTGAGTGAAAGGTGGGGAAGTTACGGTCATTAATCATCACGACAGCAGTAGCACCCCCTGACTGTGCGAATGCAGCTTTAGTTGTGTAGTCACAGTTACCACGAACACAAACAGCAGCTGATCCAGATAACTGAAATGCGATGTGAATGAATGAATGAATGAATGAATGAGAAAACATAATAAAGATGGAATTAATGGATGTATAAATGAGAAAAACCTTTGAAGTTGAAAGGGAACAGCAGTCATTGGGAATAGCATAAAGAAGAGGAGCTTTGTGAGTTTGATCGGCATCCTCGGGCAAAAAAGAGCCAAATGTTGCGGTCATACCATTGAGCATGTCACCTTCCTTGCCATCAACCCAGTTCTTCACCTTCACCTGTTGTAACAAATTAAATATTAATATATAAAAATTAAATTGAAATGGAAATTAGTAGCGTATTACCAATTGCATGTCGTGATTGCAGGAGGCATTGTTGTCATAGGCATCTGCTGCAACGAAGACGAATGAGAGAACGAGGACGGACGCCAAGTAGGAAGAATACGAAAACCACGGCATTATTGTTATTATTATTACTAGAAACAAATAGAGAGATTAAATTGATATTACTGAATTCTTTTGTTGTGTTTTCCCTCCCTCCTTTCTCCCTTCTCCCAATGGAATGGAGATAGAGAGATGCCATATGTTTCCTCGTATCGCATCAACGGGAAATTCGTGGCGCCAACAACAACCTCACATTCATTATTGGAGGATTCTATTCTTTTACTTCCATCTTATTGCTATTCTAATTCTAACACCAATTTCATTTCTCTTCTTGCCTCCCTCCTAATCCCAACCAACCGTTTCATTTCAATTCCCACTACTCCACCATTTTACCAAAATTATACTGCAAACTTTTTACCATATTTACATCTAGATAAAAATTTAAAAATAAATAAATGACTTAATTGTTAAATGTAAATAAGATAAAAAAACCTGTAACCTAATTTTACTTCTCTTAGGAATAGTCGCACATTTTTTGTTGTTGTAGACATATAATAAATAGATAATTTTTTTATCATCTAATTCATATATATTTTTAATTTAAATAGATTTACATTATTATACAATTAGTCATCAGAAATACTCAAAAACCATTATATAAATAATTGAAATGTTAGACTATCTTTATTTGAAGCACTTCAAATATATGTTGATATCTTACGGTGAAATTTCAAACTCATTCATTTGATTGTGGGAGACTAGTTCGTATTGCTAAACCCAAAAGGCTCGTTGCTTTGAATTGATATTTTAATTGCTGCAATTTCAAACTCGTATTCAATAGATTGTGGGAGACTAGTTCATATTGCTAAACCCACAAGGCTCGTGGCTTTCAATTGTGTTATCTAGTTCTTTCTGGAGATTATGGAATATTGTTTGTTTGTAGGAAGAGATTCTGTAATATTGTTACTTTAATCTTTGCACGCATTGTGTTTGAATTAGTGTTTAGTGATAAAGTTTAATCGTCATTTGTAAACAATTTTATAAAGTTAACACATCAAAATTATGACACATCCGAAAACTAAACATTGTGATATGCACATAAGTTATACTTCTAGCCTAACAAACCTATCAACTAACTTAACAATTAAGCAAATAAATAGTTCTAAATAACTATTTTGAAAAATATACATTTTTTCTCGAAATTTCGACATAATATCCTCTATAATTTCAATGTTTCCAAATTTATAAAATCTTACACTTTTAACTGAGTTATAGCTCATAGAGGATAATCTAAATATTTAATATATTTTCCAAAAAGATTTTCTAAACTCAAAATAGCTGCAAAATACATCACAATTCAACAAACTTTACAAAGGGCCTTCTATCAAAGAAGTATGCCAAAATATGGTTGAGACTTGAATCTACTAAAAGCTTGCTACTCACTACTCATGCTTGTGAATCTGAAAAAAAAAATAAACAACAATGAAGGAGGGTAAGTCACAAATACTTACTGAGAAGACAACAACCATCGCCAATGTAAATTTCACATTTTTTCATTAGGGTTAGTTTCGATGACGAAACTATTTTAGATTAATAGAATGTAAGACATTCATTTTTTTTTGTTATTAGTAATGTGTGAAACATATTTTTATTTTATTTATTTGTTTTATAATTTCTAATGTAGTTGTTATTATTATTATATTTTTTATTCAATTATTATTTTTAAAAGTATATATGTGTAACATCCCGCTTTTTTTGGGACATTAACTACCGAAATTCTAAACGTAAAATTACAAATTCATTCTTATTTACTTATGATTGTCTTAAGTACTCATTTACTTTAAAATCATTTAATAACTATTTTAATTATATTTCAAAAATAATAAATCAGAGTATTTACATTCACTAAGGTAAAGTTAATACGTTAAACAAAAGAGACTCCTATAGCCAAAACTATTGATATTTTACTACCCAAGCATAAATCCTAGTTGGTCATAACTCTGGACGCTTGTAGAAAACTCTCCCAACAAGTCTCATACCAGCACAAAAGTATCTCGGAGCCTCCGACTCCATGCTATTGTACTCCCTCGCATTTCTCCTATTGGGTTGACCGTGACATTATTCACTCAAGTAACGCCATATGTGACGTCCTGTCAAATGTAAGGGTCATCTCCAAATAACAAATACAGAGCAAATATGCATGCATATATAGTTGTTATAGCAAAATATAAATAAATCATTTACTTCATTTAACAGTTAAAATCACAACTCACCAAAGATACACTAACAATGAAAATATAACAGTACAGTATTTAATAACATTAATTCACCCAAACGACCAACAACAGGTACAGTTACAATACAAATATAATATTACAATATCTACATAATTAATAACATTAATTCACCCAAACAATTAAGAGGTACAGTAATAAAAACAAGTACAATATCACACATTAATTCGCCTGAAACTAGCAGCAGGTACATTCATGACCATAATATTCACATCATTCATTATTAACATTCTCATTCATTATTAACATTGCCTACTCAAACAGACCTTATGACTTAATCTATATGCCAATGTAATGATTCCGGAAT
>NC_021163.2:18983393-18984946 GCF_000331145.2 Cicer arietinum | reverse complement strand
ATTATTTCAAAATTCATCAAGCCTAACATTCTCAACATTATTCTACCAATTTAAAACTCTAAATTCACATTCACTAAATCTGATATTACTCTAATCCTACCAAGAAGCTTCAAGTCGGATCAAACCATACACCACACAAGATTTTATTTATAATCATAATCTCAATATATGTTAGAGAGCCAAACATTTGTGACAACTTTCCACGAATATACCCAACGTGTCATCGTTCTCAAACCACTATAAAGTGTTCTTAATCTTAATGTTCAATCTTGGATCCAATACTCTAACTAAATTCAACTTGAATTATTCCCACAAGATTTTTTTTTTCATCGTTGCTCTTATGGCTACAAATCTAATCCATATGATTCACTACTTAGATTCTCACTCTGTTATGGTTTAGTATCACTTACTCGTCAACTACAATTCACAACTCATAAACACAAATCATCTCTTTAATTCAAAAATTTCATTCTTAACACACCATTTAACTCTTCAACCTCAACATCCTTAATTTATCACAACCTCGGTCAAACAACACTATTTTTCCATTCACTCCATAATAACCAATAATTAATATCACCTGCATTGAGATCTTGATCAAGCCTACGATTGATCGCTCCAAACCATTCTCATTCATTTAATGTATGGTAATGTCAAACCTAAAAGTTGAAACTTATGTTATCGTATCCTACAAGTATTCACAAGCTTCATAATTTGAATTCTTGGTTATAAAATACATATGTTTAATATATAGGAAACTCTTAAGCAATTATCAACTTCATACTTACTCAATCATGAACTAGTAAAACTCTACATCAAGATAATTTTCTTATCCTAAAGTTTTGGACCATTAACTAACATACAATCTTAATTGCAACCTCTATATCACAACCCCTACCAGACCCACTAAGTTTTAACCACGCTTCCGTCGCGCCACTCTGATAAACCAATTAACCACGCTTCTGTCGTGTCACTCTGATAAATCAATTAACCACGCTTCCAACGCGCCACTCTGATAAACCGATTAAGAACATTATTTGTGTCCTTGTGCAATATGCACACAATATTTAGATGAGGAAATATTTCGATCAAGATTCGAGTGGTGCATAAACTCACACACCATCTCTTGAGGACTTCCGAGACACATGACCAACACTAACAAGACTAAAACTATCTCACGAACCCGCAGTCCAATCTAGATCGAACTGCTCTGATACCACCTGTAACATCCCGGTTTTTTTGGGACATTAACTACCGAAATTCTAAACGTAAAATTACAAATTCATTTTTATTTACTTATGATTGTCTTAAGTACTCATTTACTTTAAAATCATTTAATAACTATTTTAATTATATTTCAAAAATAATAAATCAGAGTATTTACATTCACTAAGGTAAAGTTAATACGTTAAACAAAAGAGACTCCTATAGCCAAAACTATTGATATTTTACTACCCAAGCATAAATCCTAGTTGGTCATAACTCTGGACGCTTGTAGAAAACTCTCCCAACAAGTCTCATACCAGCACAAAAGTATCTCGGAGCCTCCGACT
>NC_021163.2:18932373-18982234 GCF_000331145.2 Cicer arietinum | reverse complement strand
GTTTTGTCTTTGTTTCCTTTTTATCAAAAAAGGATTAACTTTAAGCCACAAGTGAGAAGTTAAGCCATAAGCGGAGAACGTTAAGGCAACAATGGGTAACCTTAAACCAGAAGTGGGGAGCGTGGAGTGGGTAACGTGGAGTGGGGAACGTTGACAGAAGTGGAGAAAGTTAACGCAGGAGTGAACGTTAAGGCAGGAGTGGGGAACCTTAAGTCAGACGTGGGGAACGTTAAAGCTGGAGATAAAGTGGTATTAAATGGACTAAGCTGAGTAACTTGGTATTAAATGGAGAAACTATATTTCAACCTAAAACATTTTTAACCGTTCTTTTTATTATTATTATTAATAATAACTAAGACATTTGTAACCGTTCCTTTTATTATTATTATTATTATTATTATTATTATTATTATTATTATTATTATTATTATTATTATTATTATTATTATTATTATTATTATTATTAAAAATTAAAATAACACACTACAATAGTAACTACAATAGTAACCGACCATTTATAGAATAATCATCTCAACTCCTAATAAAGGTAAAATATAAAAATAAAATAAAATATAAAGGGTGTTACATTCTACCTGCCTTAAATAGTTTCGTCCTCGAAACTTGACTCCTAATGAGAAAAATGCGGGTCTTACAATATGTGTATGACATGATGTATTTAATTTGACCGAATATTTTGCAAGTATTTGAAAAAAAGAATGCTTATAATAATAATAATAATAATAATAATAATAACAATAATAGAAAAGAAAGAAGACATTAAAAATAAAATTACATTAATTTGGGGTGTGAATATTTAGGTCTTGCTTATGTTGAAAACAACATGTTCCCTAACTCTAGTGATAGAAAAAAAAAATAGACACATTCTATTCTCAATCTGAAATATTCATAATAACCTCTATGCGAGAAAAAAGAAAAAGAAAAAGAAAAGGCTTAGGAGAGAAAAATGAATAAATTAAAGAAAACATCTAAAGGAGTTAGTGATTCATCCCCTCAACTATTTAATTGCGATTATATTAACTTTGTCTAACCAGTTTTCATCGTTAGTAGAACAAAATCTCTTTTTAATCTTCTGAAGAAAAAAAATTGATTTTTACGGTAAAGTTATTATTGTTGTTACCAGTCAAAAACTGATTTTAGTAAATGGTTTTATGATGATGGATAATTTTGAAAACAATATTTGATATTATTGTTATTATTATTATTATTATTATTGTGTAGGAAAATCTTTTTTAGTTTTAAAAGCAAAATTGTGATATGAAATTTATTTTCGTAAAAGTGTACTTGATTTTCTTATGATATTGATATAGAAACCTATTTTGATTAGAGAAAATGTTTATCTATGTCAAAAATTAATTTTCATCTGGTAAAAGTCGTTATAAAGACTAGATTATGTTTTAATCAATAGAAAGCAGTTATTGGTTAATAACTCAACTTTTATTTGGTTAAAATTTTATGTTGTGATAGTTTGAGTGTTAAAGAAATTTTAGAAATTTTATTGATGTTAAAAATAACCCTGTTTTCAAAAATAATAAATATGTTGAAAATTGTTGTTATAATTATTTTTTTTAGAACGTTAAAATTGTGATTTTTATGAGACAACTTTGTGGATGTTGTGTTCATTTATAAAATAAAAATAATTTTATGATAGAGTTATTAATTTGTTTTGTAATAATTAAAATGAATTTTGTGTTGAAGTGTCGTTAAATTTTATTGTTAATTTTTTTGAAGTTAACTAAGGAAGTATTGAGGATCCTTGATGCTTGTTGTATTAGAATTTTGATCCAAAAGAAATATTTGAAAAATTATAATTTTCCTTTATTTTATTGGATTTGCAATGAGACACTAAATATAGACTCAAAATATCTTTTTATTTTTACTTGTCTGTGTGTTTGCTAATTTTAAAAAAATTATATCTTTTAAGAATATAAAAAAATGGTGTGTCTTAAAACCTTAAACCAACACCAAACCTTCAATATGAATTAAGGGATAGATGAGTTTTGACGTGAATAATAAATTAATTTGTGAAGGTGTAACGTTTTTTGAGTAAAGACTCCTATGTAGGAACCTAAATAACGACATTCATAACGGTAAGGGAATCACTTCATTCGTTTTTCTACTTGAATCATATGTGATATAAATGTATTGTGATGTTGTGTATTAGTTCTGTTTGTGTGTTATCTTCAAAACAAATGTTATATGATATGTTGTTATAATGATTGTGTTTGACATGTTCAAATTGTGGAAAATAAACGTTATACGATGCGTTGTTATAATGGTTGTGCTTGACATGTCATGATTATTCAAGGTGATGACTTTATATGTAAACCAAGTTGGTTTATAACAAGGTTGAATCGTTTTGGACGCTCTGGTTGAGTGATCTATTTTGTTACTAACTAAGGTGATGACATTCAAGCATGCATTGGTGGTGTGAACATAGTCACGAGTATGTGACAACGGTTCATTGAAAAGGCAACGTGATTCAGAAAAATACTTAACAGTGGGGTAGTGAACATGAAACTCTGAAGAACATTTATTCAATAACGGGACAAGTTCAACGGTGTGATATTGTCCAATGGTGGGACTCTTTATTCTACATGGTGGTGATATTCCGGAATCATGCATTGACATATAGTCTAACAAATAGAATTGTGTGCATTTTGGTTTATTTGTATCTTTGGTGTTTTGTGATTTTAACTGTTAAATAAAATATATGATTTATTTATATTTTTGCTATAACAACTATATATGCGTATTTATTTGCTTTGTGTTTGTTATTTGGAGATGACCATTGCATTTGATAGGTCGTCCTATATAGTGTTACTAATGTCACAATTAACCTAGTAGGAGAAATGCGAGGAAACACAATAACATGTAATTGGAGACTTTGAAATACTTTTGTAGTAGTGTTATAATTGTTGGGAGAGTTTTCCACAAGCGTCCAAAGTTATTAATTGGTTTTAAAGTAAATGAGTTTAAGATAATCTTATTTAAAAAAAAAAACAAATTTATATATAAGTTTAAAATTTCGTTAGTTAATGTCTTGAAAAAATGGAATGTTACAACCAACTAGAAGAGAAACACAAAAAGGCACAAATAGTTATTTTACAATCTTGTGACAATTATGTTAAACAATACTACATGAAATATATATAATTTTATCAAATAAAATATACATATGATAAAATCATTAAATTTATAATTTAGCTGTTCAGATAGAAATATTTACAATGCAATTCATACAGAAGTGAAATCAAAATGAGCAACCTAAAAGTTATCATAAACAAATCACACAAGTATAAACATAAATTTTTGGGAACCAAGAGGCACCTACATCTCATTGATAGCTCTCTTCTCGTAAGGGTGACTTTTTTCTTATGGGCGACTCCATCTAACGGATAGTCTTCTCTTCTCAATCCCGCAACACATATGTAACTAGATGCACCTACCGCCGTTAACAATTTCATAATTATAACAACGACTTCCAGAACACGTATTTAAAAATCATCTCTAATTTCATCGTAACTCATGGAAAATATACTCAAATGTATAACAATTCAATATTTAAATACTTTATAACTCATAAATAAATCAAACTATTAACATATTATATAACAAATATCATGAAAATAAATAAATGATGAAATCGATAAAAATTCAAATATTGTGTTCTCCAATTTTTTAAATAAATACCTTAACATAGAAAACGAGTAAAATGATAATTATAGCATAATAAAAAATATGACAATGATCGTCGTCTTTTCACAACTATGGAGAATCGTTTAAGTTTATTCTCCAACAACTTTCATAGTAGTCGTTAGGACTTCAGCTGACAAATTTGAGTATAAAAAATATTCTCAAAACTTTAGAAAAATTATTCTAGAGTTCAACTAGTTTTAGGAAACCATAAAAATTATTTAAATCTACTTTAAACACAAAAATAAGATGTTTAAACAAACTAATTTTTTTAAAGAGATTCATATTAGCATTAGAGTCATATATTTACCTCAAAGAGTCTCAATAAACAACTTTTAATAAATGTGTGTCCCTCTCCTTCCTTAGAGCTAGGGCTATTCATGGTTGGTTTTTTTAAAAAACCAAACCATATCTATTTTAAAACCATATCCATTTTTCTTTAATAATATATATGTTATGATTTTACTAATAATATAAAAAATTATTACATTAATAATACACATAAATTAAATCCTTATTTATAATAAAATATATTTGTTTAAAAAGAATGACTTTGCCAAAAAAAAGTAAAACTTCAAAAATTAAAATAGAATATAATGTCTCATTTTTTAAATAATTCTCAACTATAACTTTTTTATTCATTCACGAAATATTAAATACCATTTATATAATGTTATTTTACTGAATATTTTTATGAATCAATTATTTACATAAAATAATTTTAAGGATCAAAGAAATTTAATATTAAAAAAATGTTTTAAAGAAAAAAATAAGAAAATAAATTGTATTTTCTATTTAGTCTGAGATGGAAAAGTTGACCAAATTTATTTATATTTATTTGTGTAGATTTAAAGTAAGTTATTATATTTTTCCTAAAAATGCAAATTTAACTTATACTGATGAAAATATTTTTTGACCAATTACATGTATGGATGGAAGTTAATAAATTGTGTTTATGAATAAAATAAAAAATTAATAATAAAAATAATAACTCTTCTCTATTTTATTTATTTATTTTTACTCTAACTTACATGAAAAAATGTATTTGCACAAAGAAAAAAAGTTAATTTATATGAATGAATAAGTTTTAATGAGTTTCACAACAATTTGGACATAAACTTTAATTAATTGTGCGAAGGGAATAATATTTTATTTAGGCAAAAATGGTAAAAATTTATGAAAAACTAAAAATAATAATAACTAAATAATTCAAAGATATGTACCATCGATATAAATTAATTTTGTATTATTGAATATTAAATAAAAAATTACTTTCTCTAATATTAATTATTCAATAAATAATAAATAATTTTTAATTAATAATTATTCTAATAAAATTTCATCTCCACTTCATCTTCTGAAATTTTATTGTTAAAGTTGATTAATCCATTAAGACTAATACTACTTAAGACTAATACTACTTGGTTTTTGTTTTGGTTGACTAAATCTATTTTATAACTGTACTTTATCATCAATAAGTGACATAAAATTGAAAAATACTATTTTTCTTTTACGAAATTGAAAAATGCCACTACTATTTTGTAATCCTAATTTACCCATTCATCCAACCATAAGAAAAGTTAGTAAAGTGACACTTTTATGTTTTGATGAAATAAAAAAATGACACTTAATAATTAAATAATATCGATCCATAAATAAATACAATGGGCAAATGAGTGAAAGGTGGAAAAGAATAATAATAATAATTTGGCAAAAAAGAATTATTGTTTTTTTGACCAGAGAAAGAAGGAAATAAATCTCTTCACTTCATCGTCTCCTTTCTCTCTCTCTCTCTCTCTCTCTCTCTCTCTCTCTCTCTCTCTTTTTTTGTTTCTACAGACAACGTGCATAAAAGGAGGAGATTGTGAAAGTTAAGAAGAAGGGAGTTTCAAATTGACTTGTTGACATTTTGACTTAATTCCATTTCCATGGCGCCCGCGATGAAGATCGTTTTCGCACTTCTCACTTTCGTCACTGTCGGAATGATTATAGGTATTTTCCATTGCCACTGTCATTGCCATTGCCATTGCCATTGCGACGCCATCTCTTACAACTAGTTTGCATTGCATAATTACGACATCGTTTCCGTTCGATCACGCACCTGCTACCCTACTTGTTCACTTTACTTTACATTACAGCCTCGATCCTCCAAATCCCCTAATATCACCCTGTTTTTCAGAATATTCATAAACTGCGTTTGTTATGCACAATTTACACATCATTTCTCTCTTCGATTTCCTAAAATTGCACCGCCTTGTTTTGATTGCATGACTACGATTATCACGTTAATTAACATATGTTGCCACTATAATTAAATTGTGTAATGGATTTTTTCTACTTCGAGTTGCAGGTGCTCTCTCTCAATTGGCATTCATACGAAAATTGGAAGACTCATATGGTATCAACTTTTTTGTTCTTTTTCTTAGAATTGCAGCTTAATATTTATATTATTTAAGGATCTATTTGTTTTTTTAATTTCAGAACAATTATCTGTTTTTAAAAATTATACAACTTGTTTGGGGAAAATCACAATAAAAGTTTAAGATGTTAGGTTAGGTGAAAGAAAGCATATTATGAAATATGAATGCTTTAATACCATATCATCATCTAACTTTAGGTGATTTTTTCTTTTACTTGTTTAACAAGGTGAAATCAAATTGAGTATTTGTGGTGGTTGTATATCTGATCTATATATTTGATTGTAATTCGTACGCTCTGTTAACCTAACTGACCCATTTAGGTACTGATTCTCAACCATTTAGAAGATTGCGTGGATTGGAGAGAAGTGGTCACCTTCAGTTGCCCATGGGTCAGTATTGTTTTACTGTTGTGTAGAGTACAAGTGTTATTGCTTTTAAGAAACTTCACAAAATATATGTCTTTAGCTTTTATCCTATTTCATCCCTAGTATATTGCTTTCATCTATTTTAAAGTGTGATGCAGGTAGCTGCTAGAGTAAGTTAAATGACTGCCAAAGTCGTTATCACAGGCAGGACATATGTAGTTCTATATGCTGTCCACCATCAATGATGTTTTGCCTAAAACAAATCAAATGTCATGCCATATCAATATTTTTTCTTATTGTATCCATGACAAAACCTCAAACTTTCAATTTCTGTACCTTACTGATATTCTATTTGTCTTTTTAACCTTTTAATAATAAAAATTCTGTATGTTATACCATCAATATTGTTTTAGATTGTAAATGTTATTCTATTAACAGCTTGCAGTTTCGATAACTTCCTTTTCAATTTTTTGAGTATTTCTAATGATTTTCAGGCATTCCGTATTGGAATAATGACAAGGAGGCAGAAATTTTACGCCTTGGATATGTATGTTGTCCCCCTTTTATCTGCTAGACTTTTATATTTTTCTACTGTTTCCTCACTCTCTTAATCTCTTTGATAGAACAAATGACCTTCAAGTAAAATAAAATGAATAAAATACCATAGCCTACAAATTTAGTGTGCATAAGCATGAAAATATAAACACTTCATTGGGAAAAAAGTAAAATTAGTCACTTTTTCTTCAGTGAACAATTAAATGTACATGGTTGAAGAATGCTTGACTGTACTCCATGTGTCTAATAGTTCTGTTATGATGCAATTTATTTCCCGTACATATTGTATATCAGGAGCATCTTACTATTTGAGCTTTAAAGTCTTTATGTTATTCTGTGTATTCCAGCTTGCATTGGACTCATAAATTTAACCATTGTTTCTGTTGCTGATTTTTCAATTGGCTTGCTCTCTTTTCTCAATGAAAAATAGTTTCCTATTTTAAATCCTTCTCATGTTTAGGAGAAAATAGTTGGTTTCCATGTTTTGAATTTTGATGATTATTCATCTCTGATCCTCAATCCTCAATGTAGATCAAACCTGAGGTGCTTAGCTGGTCTCCACGAATTATTTTACTGCATAACTTCCTGAGCTTGGAGGTATATGTCCTTTCTTCTAAGTGCTTTTTTCATTATTAAAATTATGTTTCTGGTGTTCACTTATTTATATAGAGTCAATATGTTGGGCTCAAATACTTGTTTTTTCTTTCTAATGAACTATCTTCTTCAGTAAAATAAGATGAGCACGACCCATGCTTTTTGGGGGATCATATAAGATAATATGCATGTTGCGACATGAAAAATATTGCGTTCTTTAATTCTTAGACTGGATTCATTAAAATCTCTTGTATATTTCCCCAAGCTTTATTTTCCCTCTTTTCATTTTAATATACTTTTCAGGGTGCTGCAAATGATAGGTGATTGATTTGGGGTGCCAACATAGTTGGGATGCCAAATTTACCATATGATGCTTTTGCACTCTTTCTCTTTTTGGCTTAAAAAAAAATCTCTTGTATAGTTTAATATACTACACAAGTTATATGTTCACAAATCTGTTCTTTAGTTTTAGCTATGAATAGCTAGAAAAATGATTTCTTTCAGTTATAGCATTCTTGGGGAATTTAGAGTTATGGATGGGATTCATGAGTTTTCTTATTAAAATTTGGGAATAGGGGTCAAGGACACCACAACCTAATATTAGATAGCTTGTTGGCTTTTTCATCAACATAAAATCTATAATGTCTCTGCAGTTCAAGTCAATCATTCTTATATGTTTGATGATTGTATTGCTGGCATCTTGTTATTAAGCCTGGAATGTTAGTCAGTAATAAAAAAATAAAAGGAAATATTTACTCTTAAAACATAGGATTCCAGAACTACAATGTAAGCCCCTGTTATGATAAACCTTTATTATGACAAATAAACCTATTGATGTAGTCACAGATATTAAATCCAACAGTAACATCATTCTGTAATTATCATTACATTCTGTGCTTCTAAATTTTGGGATAACTCGAAATTACACATCTGGTTTTAAACAACTTTTGGAGAAATATGTTTGAAATGTGTGTGTGAGCACGTGTGTGCGAGTATCTTATATATCCTAAAAATAAGATCCTACTGGCTACTGCAAAAAGCAAACCAACCTCCAAATTGTTTGTGTGTGTGTTATCTTGTAAATGAAATCCTACTGGCTACTGCACAATGCAAACCAACCTTCGGATTATATCTCCCTCTTTTTGGTACATGCTCAAGATAATCCTCTATATGATTTTTTTTGTTTGCATTTGCACATACTTTTTTCAGTTTATGGAGTGGTAGCAATTGGTATGAAGCATTCAGTGTTGTTATCTTTAACTTTTTCCGCTTAATTGCATTTTCTTTAAATTTTCTGGGCAAAGTACAGTACAATTAGGTGAAGACCCATCAGTGAAGACCCAAGAGTCAATTAAAATTTGAGTAACTCCCAATTAGGTCCTCCAAACATTATGGTGTCACCACATTAATCCTCTAAAAGTTGTTCTCAACAAACTCTAATCCCTTAGAGATTCAAGTGAAACCTTATTGGGTGTGTGTTTCAAGAAACAGGTTGATTAAGTGCTTATTGAATAATGCTTGTCATATAGGCGGTTATGTATAAACTATTGGTATTGTTAACGAGAGATTGTGAATTTGTGATTAAACTATTTTCATATAAGTTGTAAGTTATTTTTTTTAAGGTATCCATCCTGATAAGCTTATTGAAATTAGCTCAAAACAGTTTTCAGATATGTTATAAGCTAATTACGCAAGTTCTCCCAGACACTTACATAAGTGTTTATGTCATAATATAAGCTCAAGTAGGTTCTGAATATGCTCTTCCAAACACATCTTAGTTCTTACAAGAATTTTTCACTTAAATCTTCAAAGATACAAAACTTTCGCCAAATTATTCCTTTTGTATCACCACTTTAGTCCTTTGTATGAATGAATTTGTTCGCAAATGTGTATCTCCGAGAAACTAATTTGGAGAACTAATTTGCTTACAAAAATATTTGGACTAATCTGGTGACACCCTTACCTTTGGATGACTAAGTTGACGGTTTACTCAGATTCTAACATCTATTTGAGGGTGGAAAGTTCCTCAAGAGGTGTTAGGCTGCTGGCTGTGAAGTATGATGTTCTTGTTAGACACATATAAGACCCTCCTATCCACTACTGTAAGAGGACTACATACTAATCTTGGGCAATTAACAGTATTTAAAAAATGTTCAGCTTCCAACTGAAAAAGTTTTGCAGATGCGTATTGAAGTTATTATATCTTTACAGGAATGTGATTATCTTAGAGCAGTAGCCCTCCCTCGCCTAAAAATTTCAACAGTGGTGGATGCAAAGACTGGAAAGGTACATAGTTTTATTTTCTTTATAAATTTCGTTTTGAGTGGTCATAATCATCAATAGATGTTCTGTGTGGGTTTTAGTTTCATTTGCTAATATCTAACTCACCTAGGGAGTTCATAACTGTAACCCAAGTAACTTGAGACGAGATTCTAGCATCTTCTATCCAAAGAAAGCCACCCAATTTTCTCTATAATGATTGTATATTTAATCCTGGATTATCTTGTTTGACTAGTAATTAATTGTCAAACTCATCTCTACAACATTGAGTTTACTTTCTTGTTGGCTCTTGTTGTGATCCCACATCGACTAGAAATATGGTCAAAGTAGTCCTTATAAGGCTTGGTTGAGTTAGTCCAACCCAAATTCTAAGATGGTATCGAAGAATATCCTAGATTATTATTGGTCCAAGATATCTGTTATTCCCGCTGCAGTTGTTCATACTTCAGATGTGTAGTCCTAAATGTGAGGGGTTATGTTGAGATCCCCATTATTCCACATGTGTTTGTCCACACTCTAGATTTCCAATAATGAGCACGAGGGGTGTGATGCAATCCCAAGTCAACTAGTGATAGGGCCAAAGTAGTTCGTATAACTATAAGGCTGAGCAATCTTCACCTCTTGATCTAGCTTTAGGGGTTGTGTTAAGCCTAAAGCCCAAATTCTAAGAGTTCTTTACCACTCAACATCTAGTCCTATACAACATCACAAATCTTAGAGTTGTGTGCTTAAATTTTCGTTGAATTTTGAGCGGTCCATTTATGTTGCAGATCACACCCGAAGCATTCTTCCACTTCATCCACTCTGCATGGGTCCTATGGTTAACATCTCCCTTTATCTCCATATGTGTATTATAGTTCTCCAATCTTCACCTAAGTTAGGATTTGTTTCTCTATTACCATATACAAACACTTCAGGAATTTAACAAAACACCTTGTAGTGATTTAACAATACACCCTGTTCTTTTAGATTAAGCGAAGCTTTTGTTAATTCCACAGCATGGCCAAATAAGCTCATACATATATTGTTGTGTCAATAACCTAGTGTGAAGTGATAATGTGTATGGCCATTTAAACGAAAGTGCTTTTTACTTTCAAACTATGAATGGGGAAAATTTGAATGAGTTAAAGTTGTTTAAATTTACTTCATCTGAAAAAGTTCTTTGACAAGTTCTTCTGTTATTGAACAAAAGTGTCAACATGTGCTTCAACTAAACTACAATTTAATCTTGAGGTTATTTGAATAATTTTTAGCCAATCATGAAAAATAAAATACTAAAATTGCCTCTTCCAACATGGCCAAACAACTACTTTCAGATGCCGCTTTTGCTGCATAGACTAACAGTGAAAGGAACTTTATATCTTGACAAATGGGCATATGTAGTATTGTAGTACATGTGTGGTCACTAACATCTCTGGCCATGTATTTCTTCCCAAACCATGATGATATTTCTATTTTCCACAGGGAGTCAAGAGTGATGTCAGGACAAGCTCTGGTATGTTTTTGAATTATGAAGAGAAAAAATATCCTATGGTACATGTAAGTTATCCAGTTTACATTTATCTCTTGCTCATAGTTTTTTCATCAAATGAGTGTTAAAAACCTAGGTTGCACCAGCTGGTTTGTCCATAAAGTTGGACAGTTTTTGTGGTCTGATACACACTGAGAACCCGTTTTGGGTGGTTACTTGTTTAGTTTTTGAAACATTGTGCCACACCTATGATCCTTTAGGTATCACACTTATTGTGTAATTGCGTCACAATCATGAAGAGGAGAATGTGATCCCTAAATTCAGTCGATCATAAATAAAAAAATGAAAGCACTAAAACTTTTGAATGAACCATATGACTTTCTTTATATAACTTATACTTCAAGAAGCACAAGAAAATCCAACAAAAACATAGGTCCAAACCCTGGACCGGTAAGTTGAAAATTAATAAAATACCCTTAGGAGACTGAATCTCATAAATAAGTAATAATTTATTAAGGCTATGGTACCTTTAATAATAGTGATATAGTAGTAACCTTGTAGAACAATGCAATCAACCTCGAAATAAATAAAACAAAAATACCAAGAGGATGTGATATTTAAGTTTACGCTTTCTTGATGCTAGTGTTCCCTGCATCAATTATTCATATTAAATTTGATTTCTGTACATGTATAATAGTTCTAACTTCTTTTGTATTGTTGTATAAATATTTAGTTCCCATGGAAACATTTGATTTAATTTCTTTTACCCAATTTTACTTTTTATAAAAAAGCCACATTTTATTGGATAGTATTAATTGTACAGTCTGATAAAATATGTTCCCTTTCTCAACTAGGCAATTGAAAAAAGAATTTCTGTCTATTCTCAAGTACCAATTGAAAATGGAGAGCTTATGCAAGTCCTGAGGTGAGGATATGATTTATTTATTTTACTTATCTCTATCTGAACATGATGGCTTTTGCTAGTGTCAACGCTAACATCTGCAGCAGCACAGGTATGAGAAGAATCAGTTTTATAGACCCCATCACGACTATTTTTCTGATACTGTAAGTTGTATTGTAAACCTGTCTTTGCTATTTTAATTATTTTAGATTTATAGTAAGCATGAGAATCACCTCAAGTGGCTTCAATAAATCATCTGCAACCCTTTGTGCCTTTCTTTTTCGAGACAGTTCAACTTGAAGCGTGGTGGGCAGCGAATAGCTACAATGCTTATGTATTTAGGTGACAATGTTGAGGGAGGAGAAACACATTTCCCACTGGTAAGCTTCTAATTTTCTGAACTATTGTGTTGGCATGTTTTGGTAGTTGCTGTAGACATTGCTGTGAAGCATATGAGTAGCCTTAATTTAAGTGGCAGGCTAATGGGAAGAAAATGTGTTTTATTTTGTTGACTAACAAGATACATGTTTCTTTTGTTTTTCATTTATTTGTTTAGTTTGTAGAACTATCAAAATTGTGTTTTATCCCCAGAATCCCAATCTTATTCCACATTCCTCTCATTTATTTATGTTGCTGCGCATATGTTACTCTTAGTTCTTGTGCCTTCCTGAATTACAATGTTTATAGATTTATTGACTATATTTGGCTTTACCTATAACCTAAGAAACACACACCATGTGTAAAATGCAGGTATCAGCTATCTACTATGTGGTGTGATAGTATTATCTAACATTCTCATTGGACATTTTGACTATACTCAAGGCTGTTATTGATAATATGTATGCAATGTGTTTCAGGCTGGTTCAGGTGAATGTAGCTGTGGTGGGCAATTAGAGAAAGGGATATGCGTGAAACCAGTTAAAGGAAACGCGGTGCTTTTCTGGAGTATGGTTAGTATAACTTTGCTTGTTCATCATCATTCATGGGGATTATAAAACAGGAGCAGCAATTTTCTTAAATGTTCTAGAGGCCATTTGGATAAATATTTAGCGAATCAATACTTTTATTTTGACAGAAAATGTCAATATTCAGAGTATTGGATTACAGTTATTTTCTATGCCGTGTGTTTTTCATACTAACTTTTTATGTCTTGCCAAATAAGGCAATAGACAATAATTATTTTTTTAAATATTTCTGCTTGGTTTTCTCAGGGACTGGATGGACAGTCAGATCCGGATAGTGTGCATGCAGGATGCCCAGTAATCTCTGGGGAGAAGTGGTCTGCTACAAAGTGGATGAGGCAAACAACTCACGTATGATTTAGCTGCCTTGTGTGACTAGAAAGAAAAAATCACCTGGAAATAGTGGTCATACTTAGTTATTATTGGTAGTATAAATATTCAATAGGTGAGTTTGGATCAATAAACTACAGGATAAACTGATATTTTATTAGATACACAATGAATGTTTGATCTATATCATTGGGTGTCTGTTAAATATATAATTAAGTTTCTGATAAATCTCTACACTGTAGACATTTTGTCTTTGATTGTCATTTAGTCTCGGATGGAAGGCACCATCAAGATTTCTATTATAAAATACTAAATTGGAAGTAAATTCATAAGCCCGATCTCCATCAACTGGCCAGTGGCTAGGGCTGTTCATGGTTGGTTTTTTAAAAAAACCAAACCATATTCATTTTAAAATCAATATATGAATTTAGATTTATAATCAAATTTATTATTTGATTTAAAACTAGTTATAAAACCAATTATAAAATTAATTATGGTTAAATAATTGGTTTATAATTAAGCAATTGATTTTGAAAATTTTAATTTTAAAATCGGTTAAAATTTAATTATTTTTTTAAAAATTATTTATTCATAGTTTAAAAATTGATTATTTAAAAAATTGATTTTTTCAATAAATTTTTTTAAAAAATTATCACCAAATTTTTCAAAAAAAAAATTCAATTTAAATCTTTTTATAATATTTTTTTTGATAATTTTTCAAAAAAAAAAATTTCAAATTTTTTTCAAGAAATAAAATCTCAAAATTAACAAAATATTGGTAGTGGATAAAAACTAAATCCAAATATAAAACATAAGTTGTTATCCAACCAATTTATAAATAAACTGAATAGTTAAAATGGATTTCGTTTTTTAAATTTGAGCCTCGTAACCGGATTTTTTGCCTACCGGTGGCCACTTTATTATGTACTTTGTTTTGTTACATACTCAACTTGAACTCAACGTGAAAACTCCTGAGATCAAAGTGAAATTTTTTTCTACTGATCAAGTATAGGCCCTAGGCCACTTCGATTCTTTTGCCTAAAGTTCCATTACAAAAGGAAAAAAGAACAAGAACCAGACCTAAGCAATATATAACAACAACAATAATGCAGGGTTCAATATGTTATTAGGCTATAATGCATGTTAAAAGTTTTATAACTTCATTGAAGTAATATTGTGATACTGTCTCTAAAGTAAATATGGTCTGTTTAAAGCCAATAAAAAATAATAACATACTCACTGTTTTAGGCAATACATTTCCACTTTATGGACAAAGGTAATAGTGATGGTCATTTAAAGATAATGGAATCATAATAACAGATGTTGTAATACAAGCCACGAGACAAGTATGATTAATGACTAATAACACATTATTTATCAGCAACTGGAAGTCTTTTTTTTCCTTTTAGACGGACTGCTGACTGGTATGGACCATAGAGACAGATGCGCAGATCACCCTGGATCATTGGTTGATAAAAATAATTCTTGAACAGGTCCCAGAATTCATCTCTGCCAGATCAATAGGGTTAGTTTAATGTAAATGGTAGTAATTTCAATATAATCCATAAGTTCTAAGTTTGTAAGAAATAAGTTTTAAAGAATTGAGAACAGAAGATTTTAAAATAAATAGGGAGGAAGAGAGAAGCACACCTGACTTGTGGAAGGGTAAGCAAGGAATAGCCCTTCACATCAGGATGCATGTCAAGCACAAGTACTTTTAACCTTGAAAGGCCTAAAGCCTCCATGTCAATGAGCTTCTTTATCCTGCATTGGATGGTGAGTAATGTAAAAGTTGTATAACTATAACTATACAAAACATAAACATGACTACAAATCTATCTAACAATGTCAATGCTTGGTAGATGATACTATCACCAAAGAAAGGAAAACATAATTATTTGATTTGATAGTTGGTGGGAAAACAACAAGATTTTCTTTAATGAAATTATGTAAGATGACAAACCTGCTTGGTGTGCCGCTAGCAATGTTAACTCGGTTTTTCAACAAGGAAGTCTGCAGGGAACATAAATCAAAATCAATAATTGGGGGTCCAAGCAACAATATTACCTAATAATCATGTACAACGTTTCACATTAACTTGAATTGATGAAGTGAAGTTGGGGAGAGTAAATATTGACCTGTTCTTGGAGTTTGATGTGCTTAGAGAATAACTTGACAGCGCTACATTGTTTAGTGAAGGAACGAAAGCCCTTTAAAAGGTGTATGGATCTTAAAGCAGAGGAAGAGAGAATAACAACTGAGGGGCTACCAGCAGGGATTTTGCCTTGTAAGAGGTCTCCTTCACAAAGCACCTCTTTCCATGATTTCCCAAATGCCGCTTTGATATCATCACCCAACATTTTGACATCGTTATCTGTGTCTGTGTCTTGAGAATGAGATAGCTCTAATATGGATGTATCTTTGAAGGACTCTAACTCAATGGAAGAAAGTTGACAGTGGTTGGCCTCCTGAAATTGATCAACGAAAAAACGTAATTGCTCACCAGCTCCCTCCTTCGATGATGATGATACCGTCGTCTTTTTCTTTTCACTTCTATCATCATTATTTTCAGTCGCACTTCGTTTTCGCTTTACTTTCTCAATCGCCATTCTTCTTCTCCTAGCCTCACTCGCCGTTGTTGCGTTGCCCTAACATTTTATCAACGTCTAGGGTTGGGCCTTCAACCAAGCCCGTTCCAATGCGCTTTTTTTTTACGTCTTCACTATCTAAGGAAATAAATTTGGGGTAGATTAGTTGGTCCCATCCCAACCTTCTACTACATATATATTTTCTTATAAATAAATAATTAGAAATACTTAACTATTGATCAATGATAATATAAATTTAATTAAAATTATCAACAACAAAAATACAGAATAAGATTGAGTAAAAGTGTGATGCTTTTTAAATAAAATTGTTTGGATTAAAAAAAGATATTAAAAATCTATTTACGGGATTTGTATGTCTTAAAATATTTGATTAATTTCGTATTTTTTTACACTTTTGCCCTCTATTATACTAAAAGAAAAGTAATAATTATAATATGTATATCATTTTGAAATTTAAAAAAAATTATTCAATTTAATTTTTTTCTTATGAACAACTAGTTATGTTATGGTAAGTACTGAACATATATTTTGACCACTTATTTTTGTTATCTCTTAAATTGTAATTGGGGATAATATTTGGATATTTGTTAGTAGGAGTATGAGTATTTACATATAGTATGTTGTTTAGCAGTATTCCGATGGAAAGATCGAATTGGCGGCTGTATGGATGAATTCATGCACCTGTAAGTATAAAGAGGCACGTGACAGTAGCAAGTTGGGTTAAAGTATGAATATTAGTTGGACAAGTGGGAAAGGCAGCGCATCTAATATATATCTTTCCTCATCCTTGTTTTGTACTATTTGCAAACCACAACTCAACTAACAACAAGTTGCTTTTTATTTAATCAAATCAACTCATCATTTATCCCACTTCCCACTTACATTACATCCATATTCAAACATGTATCGTCCTCCTTCGTCTTCGGCTTCTTCCTCCTCCTCTTCGTCTCAACAACAGACCTCTTCCCTCACCAGATACGGTTCTGCACCTGGCTCTCTTCTCACCACCACGGTCGATGCCGTCATAGCATCAGGAGGATCGCGCCTTTTCCCCCCGGGAACGGGACATTATTTCTCCGGTGACTCCACTCAGCAGAGGTCATCTTCTTCTTCATACGACGCCTTTGATGGATCGGCGTTGCTCCGTCAGAAAAGCTCCCCCGCAGGTTTCCTCAACCATCTCGCCGCTCACAATCATAATGGTAAGTATATAAAATTTCTAATTTCTAATTTCTAATTTAGGGTAGGGTGTCCAAGTCAACTTAAAAGTCAACAATATAGATTAGATCTGATATAGTATTTAATTTTTTATGACGAGGATACAGCGGGGTTCACAATCACAAGGGGAGATGGAGGACAAGGGCAAGAATGTCTTTCTCGCATATCTGAAAATGGTCCACCTTCTTCTTATGCCGCTACAGCAGCAAATAATGGAGGATTGCATCATAGTACCTGGGGGGCTGATAATTCAAATAATAATTCTAATTCGATAGTATTTTCTTCAAATAATAAGCGTTCTAGAAATGACAACAACAATAACAACGACGACGAAGATCCCGACCTTCTTCTACATTGCCTCAATGCCCTCGAAACTCAGGTCAGTCAGTATCCACTCATCACAACACATTCTTCATTCTAATTAATTAATTATTTAATTATTTAATAATTCAATTTCAATCGTTTCAGTATAGTCTGCCACAAACATCTCTTGAAATGGCAAGCGTTGACAAGCTATTGCATATTCCACAAGATTCCGTCCCTTGTAAAATTCGTGCCAAGCGTGGCTGTGCCACTCATCCCCGTAGTATTGCTGAACGGGTAAATCAAAATCCTTTTTCTTGTTTCTTTCTAATTCTAAATATCTCTCATCAGGATTGTAATCCATTTTCATGTATATATATGCAGGAGAGAAGAACTAGAATAAGTGGCAAGTTGAAGAAATTACAGGACCTTGTACCTAATATGGATAAGGTATTATTAATTCATTGCTTCCTTCCTCATGCTAGTGACACTAGAATAAAGATAAAGTATTCAACATCATTTGTTAGTGACACTAAAAGTGATACAAAAGTAAATAATTTTAGTGGAACGCCCATTCATACTTATTCCCCATTACTATTATAATGAACTCAACTTTAATAAATATTTATTTCTCATTGAAGGAGGTGTATATGTTTCAAAATAAGAGAAAAGAGAAGTGCACTTCAATTTTCTATTAGAGACTCAAGTATAATTTACTCTTTATTTTAGATTCTAATTAAAAACCGAATCTGCGCTGCTATCAGTCCTTGTTTTTTTTTTTGGTAACATGTGAAAAAGGAAAAAAGATAAACAAGACAAAGAACTACTATCTAGACTACTAAGTCCTTAAAAAGGAGACGCCCATAACATCAGTCATAAGAGCTAAAGATAAACTAGCATGTGGCTCATAAACCACATTCAATAAATCCATGCCATTAACTCTCATTTTCACAAAGATATTCGCACAAACATTTCCTTAACAAAGAACTTAGCTATTGGTCCTTGTTTGAATTACTAAACCTTGAACCTAAGTTTGCACCTTGCAAGTAAATAAGGTGTAAGATGAAACCTAGAAAAGCCAAGCTCCAAGCTCTCACAACATTCTGTAATGAAATTTAAATTTTTTGGTGTATGCAATCTTCTTATAGTTTGAAGCATTATTTGGAACTAGAATTTAGCTGTTGCTTCCGCTTTCCTTGTGACGATACGACTCTTATTCTAACTTCTTCCATTATCTTAGTTTTTACTACTTTTCTATTTTTCTTAGATCAGTTACAAAATAACTGATTCTGTTAATTTTAGTTAGTTAATAATGTTTCGTTATTTTTTGTTTTTTTTTTCTCTCTTAGGATTAGTTATCATCATCATCCTTGTTTTTATACAATAACTTATTCAACTATAATCAATGATGACTTTGTATTTTATTCTTTAATATGGTATTAGAGTCTAGTTATTTTTCATAGTAAGATTTATGCGCAAGAATGCAAAATTTGCCTATAGCAGGAGGCAAGATCAAATTGAAGTTAGACAAGTTCATTATTACAGAGTAGTCAGAAATTAAAATCTCTTTTACAATAAGATGAGAGTATCTTCAATTAGTTGGCTACGATAATATTACATAATATGTGCATCAAATCAATGTGTAAAGTACATATTATAGGTGGCTTAATGTTGTTTCAAAATGTCATTAATTGTAGCAAACAAGTTATTCAGACATGCTGGATTTGGCCGTTCAACATATTAAAGGTCTTCAAACTCAAGTTCAGGTGTGTAAAAGTACCTTGGCATGTTCTGTGTATAATATTATATTTTTATATACATGCATAACCCCGAATAAAAAAGTGCTTCAAATGACTACGGTATTTTTGAAAATTATTGTTTTCCTTGATATGGTATATAACTGTTAAAATTAAAATATAATGTGTATGCATTAGTTTGAGTGCTGTTGATCTTGACTACATACATCATATTTTCGCCCTCTTACAGAAGCTTCACGGAGAACTTGAAAACTGCAGTTGTGGATGCAAACCTAGCACATAATCTTATTTTGTTTTACGAGATTAATTCTATTGCAATGTGCATAGAATAGAAGTCAAGGTTTTGAAGGCAATGCATGGAAACTGATTTTTGTACCTTCCTACTTTAAACGAATAATAATGAAGGAAATTGTACAGTGTATGTTGTAATCTATCTGTGGTAAACCATGGCTATGTAGCCTACGAAAATATCTTCCTTTTCACAAATTCATAGTTGTGTTTCAAAGTAGAGGTTTATTTTCTGTTGAGATTGATCTGTTAATTTCTTGTATGGCTACGTCTAGAGCAATCTTCGGATAGAATTGAAGATGGGACGAGTTAGAGTCTTAGAAATTTGACCAAAAAAAGAAAACCAGATTTAGAATTAAACAAGCAATCCTGTCAAGTTTTATTTTATATTATTATTTAAAAATTGGTACCAATGATGTATTGTCTCACTCGTTAGCATGAGAAGATGTGTTTTTTTTTAATAGATATTTTGAGGTGTCATTGGGGTTTCGAATAATTTTCTGATCTATAATATATCATCTATTGACCATGAAATAATGTATAATGTCTAATTTTATTGTCTTTTTCTGTAATTAAAGTTATTTCCACTCAAAATATAAATGATAACCCCACGATTACATCAAAACACATAATCGTTTTAAATTAAATTAGTATAAAATTATTCCAATACAATTTTAAAATTTTATTTAAAAAAAATGATATTATCAGTTTTTGTAAAACTTTCATAGTTTTAACCTCTACTCATATGTAAATGAATGATTTTTTGGTTGACATGTTTATACAATATTAATAATGAATGAAAATGAGAGGAAGAGGATAGAATGAGATGATGGTTGATATAATTTAAGTTCAATTTTCTTTTTTGAATAAGGAAAGTTAAGTTCAATTAATGTTAGCTTGATGGTTAGGGGGGCAGGTGAATAAGGATGTGGCAGACAGAACAAAATACTAGGAAGGTATTTTGGAGTGTAACCAGAGAATTTTTTATTTTAAAATAAAATAAAAATATATAAGAGAGGATATTTTGGTGATTTAAAGCGTAGAGACCGAGAGGAGAGCGATTTCCCGTGTCAGAAAATATTTAGAGTCGCGGAGGAAAGAATGGCAAAGCAATAATCGGAACGCAATGGGGATGGGTGTTAGAAACCTGAGACGTGTGGGAATAATTTTGTGGGTTTGCAATTGTTTAGTTTTCCTCTTTGGCACCCTTCTCATTTCCCATAGTTATCACCTCTGCGATCTCCATTCTTTGCTCCCTTTCCTCTCTGTTTCTATTGCCTCCCTTCTCCGAATTGTTGCCATGCTTCAAACTGCTTTCGCCCAATATTCTGCTGCCACCCTCATTCTCAACGACTCTTCCGACGATCACGACGACCTTCTTCTACGCTTCCAAAGACGGGTCAGTAGCTGCCCTCCCCTAATTCATTTCTATTTCCTCATTTCAATTTCCTCATTTCAATCCTAATCATAACAACACAGGCTAGGTATAAGAAATGGCTTTGGTGGAGTCGATGTACAATCTTCCTCACACTCATTCAATTTCTCTCCTCTACTTACCTTCTCCTCAACTCGGCTTACTTTTTCTCCAAACATACCCCCCTTACTCATTATTGTCTTTTAGGTTGGTGAGTTCCTCCATTCCCCTCTCTCTCTCTCTCTCTTTTCCACTTCAATATTTATTGTCTTTAATTAATTACATTTCTCACCTCTCTTTCATCATCCTGCCCATGCAGAATTGGGATGGAACCCTGACTGGTGGAACCACAAGTTACTCTCTCTCTTCTTCATCCTTGCCTCTTTCGTTGCTGTAGCCCAGTGCTTTACAGGATCTGATGTTCTTAAATGGAGATCTTTTTATCAAACTCATGACAATGCTTGGAAATCCCATTATAGGGAGGTTTTTGATAACGGCTTACGCGAAACCTTGTGCTGTCTCGGCAGGGTCAAATACTTGACTGCAATAGAAGAACAAGATGATGTCTATTCTGTTGCTCGATTATTAGGCGACCTCGTCGCATATCGTGCTTCTGGAACTGGCCATATGGAACTCTTGGCAGGTTTGTCCATACTTATTTTATCCGCAGTTGTAGTTATCATATGTTCCTCAGTCACCTCTTTTCCACTTTATTTCAATATAAGCCCTTCAAACTACATGATCAATAAACTTAAACTTATTTCAACTACATTTACACACACACAAAGTATTGTGAAGAAAATGACAAATTATGCACATCATTCTTGCGGTTTGTGTTGGGTAGCTATAATATCCTCCTTTAGACAAATCAGCAAAATCACCTTAATTTCTAAAAGCTAATATATCAGCGTCCTTCCCTTATGTGCTGCTGTTCTTCTGTGCTTCGAATCAGGAGCACATGTGGCTGAGTTTATTGAGTTGAAGGATTTAGCTATTGCAGGATTTGTAGTATTATCCAAAAACGGTTGTTAATTCGCCCTCCGTGTTTGCTCACCCGCCCTCAAATACACTACCCATGAGAATCTCAAGAGCATGAAAATGGCCTATATTTTAATAAATTAGAATTAATTTTATTTATTTGAAAAAAAACCATCATTGGGTGATATACATAGTGATACATTTCTTGATTGTAAACACTTAGTGAGTTGTGAGAGCCTTATTTTTATTTTCTTAATTTGTTCTTGTCATTTACTTGATTATTGTGGTATTTGTTGCTTGTTGTTGAAATCATGAGTACAAATACATATTTATAGTAAGATTATCTCTATACTTAAATGGACCATAAATGATACTATTTTCTATATCCATATTGAGTTTACATCATATTTTCTAAAATAAACTTAATATAAGGAAGCAAAGTATTTTCACTTACACATGACATCAAGTGAATCTAAATTAAAACTATTACAATTCCAAATTACAACAAACTAAGAATTATTACAAATCAAATTAAAATAAATAAATTTCATTCTAAAGTTCATTCTAAAAAGTCGAATAAATGAGCAAACATGGGGGCTGAATGAGCAATCATCTGATCCAAAAAGGTGTGTTTGAGTTAACGGGACATTTTTTTTAAATGGATGACATTGCATTTTAATATGAAAGTTATGCTGATCACACCAATTTTTCATCGAGAGTGTTGCGTGAATCAATTTAACTTCACCATCACGTTATAACCTTGAAGTTTTTGTTGTCCAGCTTTAGCTTTACTCCAAAACAAAGAAAAATTTCCAGAATCCTTTGAAGAATCCATTGAAGCACCAGAGACGCGAATTAGGGAGGCTGCAGCTCTTCATAAATTTGCTGAAGCTGCATACACTGTAATGCCATTAAAAGCTTAATTACATGTTTATGTTTTATTTTTACCAACTCGCTTTTAACATTTATATTACATTCAACGATGCAGGGTCCGTTGCTTGATGTTGGGCGAAATCCTTTCATGTTTCCTTGTTCATGGCTCTATAGGCAAGGAATTTTGTCTCCTTGGACACGCAACAGGTGGTGATTTGTTGGATATTCAACTTTACGATGTATATAACTGAATCCGTAGTAGCTCAGAATCTTCTGTTCAAATTTCATGTTATTGTGTTGATGCTTGTTCCTCGTAACATTGAAATGGTCTCTGAACTCCGAAAAATGTATTACTTATCAAAATATATAATGCGGTTGGAGAGATCTTCTGTATTTGTGTGCAAGAAATGGTCTCTGAAATCTGAAAAATATATTACTATCAAAATATGTAACGCACTTGGAGGGATCTTCTATATTGGTGTGCAAGTGTTTCTCTACTTTGATTGTTCCTCCATTCATTATTTTCCATTCAGTTTCCTTAGAAAGATACTTTTCCCTATCTCTAGCTTTTTTTTTTCTTTGTTGATATGTCTTTCATCAAAATAAACAAAACTTATCATATCAAAGTAGTTTAGTAGATCAATACACGATGTTACATTTTCTATACACGCTCAAATTAATGTCAGTGAGCTCATAAGTTTTAAATCTGTAGATGATTTCTGAATAGTTGTGTCCAGATTTAGGCCATATGTATCTTGGCACTTATGTATCTCTATTTTTGCGTTATTACATCCTTCCTGCTGTCTTTTTTCAACATGCATGAATTTAAAGAATTTCATCTTCAACATGTTTATGCACCTATTTTATTTTCATAGACGGCCTGTTTTGGATGGTGATAACTGGTGGCGAGGCCATGCTGCAGCCTTTCTAAAGTATGCCAATTTGCCTCCGGAAGCACTCAGACATGGGAGAGTAAACCAGGTTAGAGAATTTAAATGTCCAAATGTGCTTTATATGAGGTGCTATGGGTCATAGGACTAAGGCTTGCCATACAAAATACAGAAGAGTGAAATTCAGTTGGAAAGTCCTCTATGTTTTATGAAGATGAAAAGGGACATGAACGTCATAGTAAAACAATAGAGGAAATATATGGAAACTTGGAAAAGTGATATGGAGACAAAAACCTTAAAGCATATAACTTTTGTACAAGTAAAACAGATTACTTAGAATGCATGTTTAGTAAGAGGAACAAAATTATAGGTTAGAGATGATGAAATGTAGAGAGCATACCTTACCATGGATCTTACAATTTAAGTATCTTGGGTCCAGCATGTGTAGAATGATGGGGGAGAGATGTGAACCATAGGATCCTGGTAGTATAAATGAAATGAAGGAACTCTTTAGGTGTAATATGTGATAAAAAAAATCTATGATGTTGTGCGAGATTGAATTTTGGCTGATCCATAAAGTTGACCCCATATAATGGGAAAAAATTTGGCTCGTATAAAGTGAATTGTTAGTAAAGTAAGAAAATAAAAGGTTGATATTGCAACACCCATGAATTGTTATATATGTGTATATAATATCAATCATTAATTTATGCATCAACAATTTAGAGAAGATGGATCCAATGGGAAAAGGCTTTGGTTAAGGTTGTAAATATGGGGAAACCCAGAGCTATCCAAATTGAGATTATTATATACTCAATCTGTGTATGATATTGTGAACATTTTTTATGTTTTACTAGCAGAGTCTACAAGTATAAAGGTTTTTTTTGGCTCATACCCATGCCAGGTCAAGTGTGAAGCTGCATATTTTATTGTGGTTCTACATCATCTACAAACTGTAGTAATTGCTATACGTGGAACTGAAACCCCTGAGGACCTAATAACTGATGGGTTATGCAAGGAATGCACCCTTTCTGCAACAGACTTGTCTGGTTTGATAAAGTATTTATTACTCTTCCTCTTTTTCACTTTTTGAATACATTCTGAAACATGTATAGAGATTTAGGGTGGAGGTGAAAACACAAATTCCAAATTAATTCGATTATAAAAGTCACATGAGTTTTAAACATTGTAGCAGCCCATATACTTACACCATATGAATTTGAAATTGCATTATTCTGAGTTACACACAAGGTTTTCTCCGAGACGGGCGTGGGGGAGCTATTGCTTTATTCACTGAAATACGTGGATTACAAATGAAAGTGTAGTTATGTGACCAACTGCACATTCTCTGACGTAGCCAAATCGGAAATATGGTTTTCAAATGACTCTGCAGTTGGTCACATAACTACGAACTCAAATTATGACGAATTATGCTCTGTGATTATCAAGTATCAATTATGTTTGTCAGCCTTGGACAATTGCAAATGACATCACTATTGGGTTCTTTACATTCGCAGAGAGAATCATGGAACCATCATATTTTCTCTTCTATGTATTTTACAATTTTGGTTCCAATATGTAATTGATTATTTGCCCCAAACTTTATAGATATTTTACATGTTCCACCAACACAATAATTTGGTTTCTCGACTCTATATTTTAAGTTTCTCCTTGCAGCTGCAACCACATTCATTCTGATATACACAAAAATGTTACTTCATCGTTCCCCCACTATGGGCATTCGGGTATAGTTGAGGCTGCAAGAGAGCTTTTTATGCAGATTGAAGGAAATCCTGGAGAGCATGGTAAGAAATGCTTGAGGTTCTTTCAGTACTTAGATATAAATGGTCGATCTTGTCAAATGAATTTGTCATCTTCTTTTCTGCTTTCTATGACAAACACTTTGTAGGAGTTAAATAGTCACCATTAATGGTTACGTTACATGACTGAGCAAAACTATACTTTTTCTTTGTGAATTCCCAAACTAAAGTTGAAATTTGGTTTAATTTAAAAACATTTGCCTTTCTTACATAACAGAAACTCTTCTTTTAACATTAGTTGTTTTTTTGAAATTGAAATGCAGACTCTGAGTCCTATGGGCTTCTTTCAAAATTACTGGGATTTGGCTGCGAATGCTTTGGGTATAATGTCCGCATAGTTGGACATTCACTTGGGGGTGCTATAGCTGCATTGCTTGGACTGCAAGTATGACATTTCTCACTTTTAAAGGCTGAACTTACCTTCAATTTGTTTCTTCAGTAAGCATAATCTTCTATTTTGATTGCATTCCGAACCAGGTCTTCATTGAAGGTCTATTCTGAAAAAACTGTATATGTAAAATGGTACATTGCATCTTTCCACAAATGACAAAACACTAATCCTTATTTATACTAATACTAAACTCCCTAGTCCTAATGAAACAGAAACAAATCATGGTAAAAATAAGCATATTGCTTCTATTTCACCTCATGTATAGTTGTCCTGCAAAATAATGAAGGAAACTGGATTTACGATTGTGTCTTAATTCAGTTATTGGTCTAGATATGAATTTTAATTAGCTTTCCTCTTGGATTGATGAGCCCCTAAGTACCTTGAACTTCCCAAGACTTCTGTGAAACAAGTAATATTAAGACTTCTGTGTCTTAATATTACGTAAGTGTTAGATCAGATTCATGGATTGGTTGAAAACTCAAGGAATCACTTTAAATGGTATTACTGTTAATTTAGTACTGACCAAGAGTGAAAGTGAAGAAATGTTGAAAACATCCAACATGGGAGGTCATTTAATAAACTCAGCTGCAATAATTTTTTAAATCATCAAATCACAGTCCATTCCTTTAGTTTTCAAATTCTACAATCAGCACTCAAATTTTAAAAATGATAACTATTTCATTTCATTACTGAAATTAATGTGTTCTGTTTTACTGTGCACACTTATTTATTGAATTCATTTTCCACATTATTTTCCAGTTTTTTTTTCTTGCTAACGTGTTTCTTTAGGTTGACATTTTCTGCATCGTTTTTTACTTGCCATATTATCTTTGTAAATGTTTGATTTTATTCTTAAATAAATTTCTGAGGTTTTTTACAGCTTTATAACCGATACCCTAATCTGCATGTTTACTCATATGGGCCACTCCCATGTGTGGATTTTGTTGTGGCAAATGCATGTTCGGCATTTATAACAAGGTAATTCTACTGGTGAAAAGTTTGATTGTAGTTGATTCTCTTTTGGCAACACTTTCAGTTTTCTTTGTTGTTTGCCTTCGTTGTTTATGATGCAGCATTATATATGGAAATGAGTTTTCATCCCGCCTTTCAATTGGATCCATTATGAGGCTAAGGGCAGCTGCAATCACATCACTTTCACAAGATCCTAAAGCAGACAGTGCCATGATTTTCAGACTTGCCCGTCGGTTTCTATATATAAGTCAATATGAAAGAAATAATCAGGAGGCAGAGCATGAAGCACAGTGTGAGATTGATATTAAAGGTTGTTCATCTTAATAAGTTAGTAGGCATGTTGAACAGTGCATATTGATATTGTTACTATTATGAGTGATGAAAGTCATGTTTATTACTTCAACATTTATCAAACTAGGTTGGTGAAAGATTCCTTATTTGAAAAGATTTCCGCTATATGCTGCAGGCAGCAACAAACAAGTGGTTCAAGAAGCTTCACTATGGACTGATGCTATTAAAAGGGATCTTCTTGTTACAGCTGACCAAGGTAATATATGCATCCTTTTGGAAGTGAAGATTTCAAATCATTTTATTATTCTGATTCTGATTGTTGGCATGGTGTTATTATATGTTGCTTATTTTGGTTATATTGCAGACAACGGTGAGCATGATGAATGTGCACTCTGGACTGGTGCTAGGGCATCGGACCATATTGTTGAAATTAATAATGCCGAATTTACAAATCCTTTTGCTACAGATGTACATTCAATTGAAGATCCCGTGTCTCAGTTTATAGATTCTGTTCCAACTTCTGAAAATCAGTCTGCTGATGATCCCCAAGAGATGTATCTGCCAGGATTTGTAATTCATATTGTCCCAGACCAAAAAAGACCTCAAACTGATCTTAATACATCTTGGAGGGTGCTTGAGAGGGGGAAATATTATAGAGCTTACGTAGCAAACAGAGAAAACTTCAAAGATATAATTGTTTCACCATCCATGTTCCTTGATCATCTCCCTTGGAGGTATGACAAATTATAACCAGGTCATTTTTTTATTCTTAAACCTGATTGATTCATTCATATATTCTTAGTTCTTACACAACTCAATTGAATACTTTCAGATGTCATAATGCCTTGCAAAAAATATTGAAAGCTCGAACTGCTAATGATAAAGCAATGGAACCTGACATAATCTGAACGTGACATGAACCGGATTAAATTTTTATCCTCCGGATTCTTTGTATTGTGAACCTTATAGGTGAGATCAAGATGTACTGCACGGGACGAGCCTTCTGAGTTCTGATGAGAAGTGGATAATCATTTAAGAAAAGTATACGTGCTGATGTTCTTAATATACATGTAAAATATATCATATTCTGATTTTTTATTTCTTTCTTTTAGGAATTCATATTCTGTTAATACATAGGTGTTCCTCATTTTTCTCGTATTGTAACTTCTAGGCGAGTCTTTAAAATTAAGTTCCAATAATCAATTTACTCAAACCCTCACATGAAAATAGGCATCAGTTTTTTAGAAGTGATTTACATAGTAATAATTTGATGATACAATTGAAAAAAATAAATATTGTATTTAAAACTAAATATAATGGTTCTTTTGCGAAAAATACAGTTATTGTGGGACGACCAAAGGGAGATATTGTGGGACAATTTAATATTGGTTGATCTATTTAACAAAAATTACTCAGAAATAATGGATAATTTCAAATTTCAAGTTGATATTAATTTTCATATTTTTAATTGTATTATCTGATTAATTCTATGTGCATTATTTAGTGTAATATTTTTCACTTTATATTTATGATTAATTCTACGTGCACCATTTAGTTTAATAGTTTCTATTTTGCATTTATGGTATTAGTAAATTCACCTGATCCAAGTAATTTAGTAAAGTAATACTCCTTTGTACCATAATAATGGACATATTTGACCATTTCATATAGAAAATTACATAAATAAAAGATAAAAAATAGTATTTTTATTAAATTATCCTTATTAAAGTGAAATAATTTAAATCGAGAATAGTATAGAATACAATTAGAAAAATATTATATTAAAAATTAAAAGTCAATTATTTTTTAGATGAAAGAAATATTAATTTTTCATTTATATTTTTTAATGTGAAATAGTCAAATAGATCGATTATTCTGTGAGGAATAGAGTAACGTTTTTTCATGGGATTCAAACTAATTAAAAAGAAGTTAGTTTGATTTTGTTTAATCTAGTTTTTTAAACACTCAAGATTTGTTATACTATTAAAACAAATACATACACTACAAGGAAAAATTAATAAATAATGGTTAAAAATTCATATACCACACAACCTATTTTTAAAGGTAATGTGAAATCAAAGTAATAATGATATAATATTTGTGTTTGGATAATCAATTTTAAATAACATAAAATTGATACATTTTTGTACCAAACAAAATAGATACTTAAATCAATAAAAATTGGATTTAATTAGTGTTTTTTTTAACGGATTTAGGATCATTTAGTTTGAATCCAAACATAAAAACAATCAATCTGTTTTAATTATTGTTGTACCTAACAATTTAATTGGTTTAGATTTGATATAGTTTATATAAATTTGTTTTTTTTTTTTTTTTGTTTGATTCTCGCCAACAAGAAGCATCTAATAACATGATGGAAAAAAAGTTAAGGTAGCGCAAGTGGTCTTTTGGGTTATATTGAATATTTATGTTGTTTGGTGTCACAATTTTGTGATTGTACATAAACATACTATCTCAACCGTTAGATTTATGATATAAATTTTTGTTCAAAAAAATAATAAAATCTTTCTTAAAATTTCACAAATATATATAATCTTAATCAAACAAACAAACTAAATACATGTAACTGTATGTGCTGAGACTATATCTAATGTAAATTCGCCTTATGAAAGGGTGCATATAGATATGATTCCTGTTTTAGTTTATGTCCGTCGTATTCAATTTCACTTTGTGTCGTGGAATATGGAATATTAAAAATATATGAGACAATAAGTCTCATAAAATAATAATAATGAGTGACATAATGAAAATCACTTTGTATGTGATAAATTTTCATGACATCATAATTTTACAAAAATGAAATTGATAGTATGTTCATTTATGGTCTATATATAGACAAGCACAGGCAGTCAGCAAGAGGAGTTCTTTGAGGTTGTTGTCTTTCGGTCTGTCGCTATGCAGCCTTTCTTTGTACTTCTATCTTTAAATATAGAATCTTTTTAGTAGATTATGGAAATTTAGCAAATCCTTAAATATAGATCTTTTTAGTAAATTACGGAGATTCAGAAATTTTGTTGTGTTATTAATTAAATTTGTCAGTAATAATTGGTACTAGTATGGTTTTATATGTTTATTTTAATGTTTTTATTAGAATATTTATTATAAATTATAGAAAAATGTAATATAATTAAAGATATATTAATAAATAAAGAATTAATACTCGTAAAAATTAGAAAGAATTATTATAAAAATGGACAAGAAAATGAACTCAAGAAAATAGTAAACTGCTAACAACTATCGGTTGAAGTCCACCTATTTATCATTTTAAATCAAATATATGTTCCACAACTGTCTATTTGACCATTTTGCGTTTGTTAAAAAATACAAAAATAAAATAAAATTTATTAAATTATTTTTATCAATGTATTTATCATTATTATAAGGATTTGATTCATATATATTGATGGTGTATATTTTATTTTACAATATTAATCGATCATGACCGTTAAATTATTAAAAATATTTAACTTATACAATAATTATCTCTCGATCCATATCTATAAATGATTGTGCTTTATTAATATTATAAAACTGTTTATAAAAACAATAATAAATGATAATTAAATAAAAAAATAAAATATATTAAATTAAAGTGATCTACATGTACTATTAATTAATTAGAGGTATAACTGAAAAAATATAATTAGTATCACCTCAGAAAGATAAAATATATAAGTTATTTTTATATACCTATTTTTTGTAAATAATATGTCAATTGTTGTTATGGGATGAGTGAAGTATTGATGAAACCAAACATAAAAGAGAGAACTCTAGCAAATATGTTTTTACTACTGCACCTGTGTAGGAATAGTAATAATAAATCAATCAATAGTAAAAGCATATCATGAAGGCTTAATTTAAAGTGGCGAATATTCTTTCATATAATACAACCCAAAAACAAAAAAGGGGAAGCTTCGAGTCTCAGTCTCATTGAAAAGTGAGAGAAAGAAAGTGACACGTTTATGATTGGATTATTATTGAAAATTAAATACTAAGTGAGTAGCTGGGGTTAGTTAGAAGAGTGACGATTTTCTTTGGCTTTTCACTCATTTAAAATGCTCTCACAATTATATAATATATAATAATTCATCTCCCATTTTCAAACAGCTCCAACCTAATCATTAACCTTATTTTGTTAAGTCGACTTGTAGAAAGTCGTGTTTATTAATTCAGCAAAAAAAAAGTCGTGTTTAATAAATAGCTTAGTCATAATAAAAAGCGAAACATTTTGATAAGTTGATATATTTATACTTCTATTACTTCCTTGCTACTCTCTCTGCCTCACAGTAAAAGAAATTTTTTCACACAAATTAATAAAAATGTATAAATTGAACTTAGTTTTAGAGGTACTACATATATACACCCAGCCTTATTTGCAATTAAGCATAAATTTCATGTTCCTCACCTATTAAGAAATTAATTAGTTATATTTACTCTAATATTATTTACTATAATACTTATCACATTAAGAATTATTTTTTTGAAATCTTAATTTTCGTTATTTTTCGTATTCCTTCTCATAAAGAAATTTATCGCATTAAATATATATGGGACTATACACTTATCTTAGAAAATATAAGAATTAATAAGTATTTGCATTGGAGATTATTCCACAATACTCCTATCATTAATTTTATACATTATAAAAGTCTTTTATATATGGGTAAAATGTTGAGAAAGGTTATAGACATCTTATTTAGTGTGCACTCATTTGATATATTTGGTTGTTAAGAAACAAGATAATATTTTAAGGAGTAGTTGCAAACAATGGAAGTTTAATTGCTCGAATTAAGATAACCTCTTGGAGTTGGTTTATATCTTTAATTTAGGTATGTGTCTTAACAATTTTCAGATTAGTTTATTAATTCAACGGTATGCTTATCTTTTTGGTATTGTCTTAGTTAACTTGAGGTGTTTGTCGGTTATGTTGTAACAACTTTATCATTTTATGGGTTGAAGTACTCATTGTATTTCTTTAATACATTTTGATTCTCATAAAAAAAAAAAAAACAATATGTATTGTTAAAAGTATTGTCGATGAAACTATTTTTTACTTATAGATTATATGATTGATATGGATCATAAAATGACACTCCATTTGTTATGATGCATGAGTGACTCGATTAAATGTTTTTAAAAAATGGTGAGACCCACTTACTTTCCCACATATGAACTATAAACAAAAATAATCAAATTATGAACATTAAAAAATAATTTATCACATTTAATTTATGCAATCCTAATAAATAAATAAACCAAGTTTTTTGTCTAGACTATCACAAATAACTAATAAATTGAATCATTGAAGATTTCAAAAGTTATATTAAATAAAATTAAGGTAGTCTAGAGGAGTTGAAATCTTCTTCATTTTGTAAAAGAAATGGAGATCTCCATTATTGTAATTTTAGTGCTTGAATATCTAATTAATGTTACAATTTTTTAGAATTCATACCTCAAAATTATTTATATTTCAAAATACTGTTGTAATTGACATCTGTATTTTCTTTTGAGAATTGAAATATGCTTATCAATTTATAGACATTATTATTAAAAATATAAAACAAATGTCGATTTTCGCTTATATATTACTCCAAGAAATATAAGTTAATTTTGTTTATGTATTTCATTTTTAGTAATTTAAAATAACTTAATAATTAAAATACTATATACATTTATTTGCTTTTTGCTCCCTTTCTCTCTCATAAATAGACCCCTAAATACTTAAAAGAATTCAAACTCATTTCATTTTGGAGGAAATATATTAATATGTCGATTCTATTATGATGAAATATAATTTAATATTAATACGATGAACATAATTTCAAAATTAGAATACCGTTTTTTCTCTATATTATCTATAAGTTTATCATTAAACTTTTTTCTATATTAATATTTTGATATTTGACTCAGAAAAAAAATCAAAATTAATCATCAAAATATCAGTCAATTTAGTATTTAATATTATAATAATTATATATTATTTTGACAGTAAATTATATCTTTCAAATACTTTTATGATAATAAATTATCTCTTTTAAGAACTATTTTGATAATCTAAAAATTAATTTGAGTTGTTAGCTGAATTAGAAATCAAATACACAACACCTACACCTTCAAATACTAGAATTGTGGTTTACCTTTTTATCCTAGAGCACAATATGAAAGATATTACATAAGCTGTCTTTCCTTGACCATATTTTTATAATTTAGTTAAGATATATCTTTAAAATACATTATTAAAGATTACAAAAGTAATTTAAATATTTTTTTATTTTGTCAGTTTTGTCAATGCAACTGACAAAATATCGATATTTGTATGGTATTTATATTATCTTGTGTACAAACAAAAATAATAATATCTAAATTGTTAAAGAATTGAATATGTAAATACTAAAATAAAAAGTTTACATTTGATTCATTAACATATTTCCTTGAGAAGCAAATAAAATTAATGTATTTAATCATAATTTTATACTAAATATAAATCAAATTTATATTATATTTAAAAGCAAAATATATATCACTTAACGGACATGTTAGCATTTGCCCATTTGTATGACTACATACATAATCAGACGCTGCCACAACACGACACAGCATGAATTGATTGTGACTGCTCTAACATCTAATAAAACCGTTATCCATTAATAATTCAAAGTGATTCTCAATTATGCACGAGATGTGGCCGTCACATATAAACAAATACTCCTACCAATCACGTTCTTCATCTGAAATTATTCATTTTTTTTTTTTTTTGTATCGTGATATTGTAACTACAATCCCTCCTTCCAAAAAGATCAAAGAAGATATTTTAACTACAATCCCCTCCTGCCATTACTAAAAGTAGAAAAACAAGTTCATCTATTTTAGATACTCTATCTAAAATGACGTATAAAAAATATCAAATTAAGAAATGTGATTGATTATTTATATTGTATGTAATCCCAATAAAAAGTTATGACAGTTGCCTAAGTTATCTTTAAAGTCTAATAAATTTGATCATTTAAAATGTTATATTAAATAATGGGTAATTTATGATTTTAATATTAGAGAAACTATTGCCTTTTATTTATATTTTATTTTAATAAATATGAATGAATTTTATTTATATTTTATTCGATCTATTTTCATATTAATTATGATGAGATCCCCTTGCATGTAATGTTCTTCTTTTTATTATGATAAAATGCACTCTACCTTTAATTAGTCTATATATGTAGTTTCACTTTCTACCCTAATTTATTGAATTAAGCACTTTAGCCTCAATGTAATTAGTATTATGTTTAAAGATTAAAATCACATTTATTTTGAGATTTTTTTTCTGTTGCAAATATTAGACTCATTTTATACTCAATCTAATACATAGTTTTACTTTCTATTAACTGTTTACATTGATGTCAATACATATGGTAATTAAAATTTTCTTGAATTTATTATATATTTAGCCACAATATTAAAAAAAAATATTTAAAAGTATTTTATTTTATATTACCTCATCCCTAATTGTAAGCATCAATTAACAAAAAAATCATGTCCATAAATATAAGTTTATTTTCAATTTACTAGATGTATTTATTATTTTTTTTCAAACGTAACTATAATTAATACCATTAATTTTTATTGAAATATGAAAAATCATTATTGAATAAAACAATACACAAAAATTATTTTAATCATTTTTCTATAAAAGATAGAAAAATTAACTACTAATTTTTTAATAAGAGTAAAAATTGTAATGAAGACTTATATATAAAGATGAATATGGTAGTAGAGGAGATGATTGCAAACTCGGTAAGACACAAAAAGGTAGTTATTAATTTATTTGTTTTAGAGAAAAGATAGTTATTGTTATTTTAGTCTATTCTTAGTTTTCTAAATTTAGAGAAAACGTAGTTATTGTTATTTTAGTCTATTCTTAGTTTTTTAAACATAAAAAAAGGGGATAAACACGTCATTGTACATTTGTGGCACGGGACTGTAAAACTTGCCTAATTTTATATTTTCTTTTGTGTTAGATAAGCCGTTAACTTTTGTGATTAACTTCAAAAGTTAGATTATAATAAATGGGGAAGTTGTTAAAAAATTAATAAAATATAAATGCTTAATTTGATAAATTAAAATGGACGATTAGGGAAAAAAAATACATTTTACCTTATATCACATTTTGCACTGGCTATTTGAAATTTACAGAAAAACGATTGAGCTTGAATTCAAACTTTGGACATATAATGAGCTTAAATATGCTGACACATTAGCCGAAATAATTATAGTAAATATTAGATCTAGATATATTATATTATAGTATAATGAGGAAGTGGCAGGGTACACGTGGGGAAAGAGGAATGGACACATGGGAAGGGAAGATACAATGCATAAATAAAAATATAAATTTAGGAGTGAGTGAGACACATTGAGGAGGTCAATAATAATAAGAAATTAAAAGTAATTAAAATTTAAAAGCAAGTTACAATTTTATAATAAGATGGTGGGCCAGGCGGCTCAAACAAAAAGAGAGACATGAATATGATTGTGCATGCATGTGGTCCATTACTCAATATTCAATCATACCTTATAATAAACTATATATACTTTCTCATTTACTATTACATATTTTGGATTTTATATTCTCTCCTCTCGTTGCCTTGTCTTTCTCATCTTCCAATATCTCTTTGTCTTTTCCTATATCTATAAAAATAAATTGAGGCAAACAGAATTGAGAGAGGGGAGGAAATTTTCTAAAACAATCAGCAAAAGAGGGAAGGTTTTTTTTAAAAGAGTTGTTTTTTAGAGAAATAGATTTTATTCACAACAAATCAGATCCATACCTATAAGGATATTCAAACCCATTTTCACAGACGAAAAGAGACCGAGAGACAGTGCTTTGATCTTCACCTGCATCGAAATGTTATTTTCTCATTCTTCTGTTTCAAACAATATAAGATGATTAGAAGATATAAACCTTAGAAATAAATATGTTGAAAGATGAGATTTTTGTTCTATATAAATGTTGATTTGGCTGAAATTTTGTATGGTTAGAAACTTAAGATCTGCTTCCAGGACAACTCATTTGTTTAGGCGCTAGTTTGGCTTGACTGGAAGGCTTCCAGCCGGTCTATATTCAACTGCACGTGTTAAATGCTTAGCTCATACTTCTGATCATGTGACAATTATTAGTATTTCATTCTATTACACTATTATTTACTACATTTAACATAAATTATCATGTTTATTATAAATAATTATCAACATAATATGTTAGAAATAAATATCATTTATTTAAAAAAGAATTATATTTGTAATTATTATTAAAATTTTTTTTTTTTATTTTAATAAATTGAGTTACAAGTCCATATATTTTTCTTTATGCTTTTTTTGTGTTTATTACAAATTTTATTTGGAAGAATCATTTAAATTTATTTATTTTTTATTTTTTTATTTCTTAAAAATAAAATAAAGTTATAACAAATATTTTATTAAAAATTAACTAGATGTGACATCTTTTTAATCTTTGAGTTTTTAGAACACAAATTGTGACAACTTGGTGGTTCTAATCTCATTTTCACAAATAAATTAATAAATTAAAAAAATCATAACCAAATTAATAAGTAAAATTTTTGAAAGTTAATTAAAAATAACATATTTTAATCCATGAGTTGCATAATATAATTTATATATTTTGATAGCTTTAAAATTTATTTTTATAAATAAATGGAATTAAAATCAACTTTTTAAAATTTAATTAATTAGATCTTGGAGTTGTTAAGACACAAGTTAAACATTTTGTTGATTTTAAAACTCAATTTAAAGACAAAAAATATTCTTAAGAGGATTAAAATTAGATGTGACATCTTTTTTTTACTCCTTGAGTTTTGAGACACGAGTTGTACAATTCGAACGTCTTAAAACTCATATTTTAAGATAATTATTCAAACCAAGCAAGCCCTTTTTTAAGTTCGTCAAATTTAACTTTTTAATAACAAAATACAATTTATTTAAAAGCAATCAACGCATTCACATTTTTTACCAAGAACTACGTAGCTTTGATTTCTCCATCGCACCGGGAGATACGTAGGAGCAAGATCACACTCTTGTCAAGCACACTAATAAAAACTTTCTTTTTTCCATTCTTTTTTAACACACTTTTATCTCAAAAAATCACATTTATAAAAAACAATTTATATTCATATTTAATAATAAAGAAAAATAAATATATTTAAGTTGATATAATTTTGCACAATTAATTAAAGGTAACCGTATTTTAACGGATGTCGTAGGGTGCTAATACCTTCCCTACGCATAATCGACTCCCGAACTCAAAATCTGGTTTCAAAGACCATTTTTACATTTTAAAGGGTTTTCCAATATTTTCCCTATTTTAAAATAAATTTTGGTGGCGACTCCATTGAATTCGATTTAAACTCGAAATTTTAGGCCGCGACAATCATGAATTTAGAATTATTAAGTATATAGTTTGAATTTGAATAAATGTACAAGATAATGGAAGTAGCTATTTCAATAATCAATGAGTAGAATATTACCATTTGGGTTTAATGGGTAGTGGTTAGAGCTTGAAGTGTGTGTGTAGGTTTGATGGGTAAAAAAGTAAAGTTGGTAGGGTTGGGGCATTTGATTTGGTTATGGTGGTTTATGTGCCTTGTTGTTTGTTCTAGTAATGTGTCATGGTCAATGGTCGTTTATGTCATCGTCAACATTAAGTCTTTATGTGTCATTACAGATTGGTTTGAATTTGGAAGATAGTGTAAGTGTAATGGAGACTTGAAATGCAAGTAGGTAGGAGAGAATGGTCAAAAAAGAATAGAATTTCAGTGTATGATTGGTCCAGTACATGAATGAAATTACTAACCATAATGGAAAAGGTGCATTATATTAATTAATCATCAATTTTAGGGAAGTTTTCACCATAGAATGGTACTTAGTTCCTTTATTTTTAGTCATACTTCCTATCTTATTATAGGGGTATCTAAATACAGAATTATGTGTTATTAAATTGTGTTAAGAAAGTTGGATGTAATTTTTTTTCAATAGCTTAAGTTTTAAGTGATAATTACAGAAATAAACCAAACCTAGCCACCAAACCTCTTCCTCCTTTTCTACTTGGAGAGCGATAGGTTAGGTCAATTTTAACCCAAAATCATATTTTCAGATCGTTTTTATTTATTTATTTAATCACTTTAATTTAAATAAACAAAAAATTTATTCATATATTTAGTTTTTTGTGTGTTTTTTTCTGATAGATTCATCGTTTTAGTGTGACGTTTGTTTTATTTGTCGTTTTGGTGTGATGTCATCTTGATTTTTTGTTTTGTTGCGACATTCGTTTGATTACTTTGATATATTTATTTCGATTAAATGTTGATTTAATCAATGACATTGACTACCGGATACCTCAACTCAACATTACAAATTCAAAATACGTATTTTGAACAATTAAATTTAGTTATATTTAAATGTATTTTATCATTTTATATTATTAATATAAGGATTATGAGTTTGTTTGCTTATTTGTCTTTTTTTATTTTAGCAATTTTGAATTGTTCTTCATCAATGTATTCTAGCCGTTTGAAATGAATGAATGTCAATTATTTTAAGTTAATAAAAAAAAAAATATTGGTTGTAATGTTTATTATGGATGTCCCTATATCTTATACCATCTTGAAAAATTTATTCCTTTTTATGTGACTTTCAATGTTATTAATTATTTCTTTATAAACATACCTCTAATTAATTAAATATTTTACTGGAATTAACAATAAATACTATAATGCAAACATTAATTATTTAACTAATCAATACATAAAATACAATAAAATAATTAAAAAAAATTAAATTATATTAATAAATATAACAATACATCACAATTAATGATGTTGATTACATGTGTCAGCAACGATTGAAGAATGTTTTTTTTATTATGACAGAGATCGACATAACCTGCACTTTCTTAGCACTTTTTCTATGTATCGATTTATATTCTAATGCACTTATTCTTTGGACGATATTTCTTGACTATCCGCATTTGAGGATTGTGACACACCCTAAGATCTTCATAATCGAGCCTATATCATTTGTTTGGTATATGTTTTAATGTTTCACTATATACTTTTAGTATCATTTCCACCTTATACACATGAGGTATAAGTATCGAAAAATCATATTTTATGCTAGAACATGTTACTATCACATATCTTGTTCATATTCTAGAACAAATTAGTAAGTATTAATTAGGATTATGTTTGGAAAAATAATAATAAATGCATCTAGTAAATTGAAAATGATCTTATATTAAATGATACATTTTTTATCAATTAGAAATACTTGAGTCTATGCCTCTAGTTTTGATTCCCGTCCTTAATCGGTTTGAGTTTCATGTTTTAATGGTTATTTGGTTCTAGTAATAGTTTCATATCGATATAGAAACTTATTTTGATTATAGAAAAGATTTATCTATGTCAAAAATTAATTTTCATCTGGTAAAAGTCGTTATAAAGGCTAAATCGTATTTTAATCAATAGAAATTGTTATTTACTACAAACTTAATTTTTATTTGGTTAAAACTTTATGTTGTGATAGTTTGATTATTGAATAAATTTTCAGAAACCTTATTAATGTTAAAAATAATAATTTTTCCAAGAAATAATAAATGTGTTAAAAGTTGTTGTTGTAGTTTTTCATTTAGAAGAATAAAGTTATGATTTTTATGAGGCAATTGTGTAAAGGCTGTGTTGATTTATATAATAATAATAATAATAATAATAATAATAATAATAATAATAATAATAATAATAATAATAATAATTTGGTTATTTTAAGAGAATTTATCTAAATCTTAAACTGAATTCAAACTTTATTTGAGTAGGAGTTAGTAGTTGAAAGATAATTAAATACTAAGTTAATTATTACTTATTTGAACGCGTGAACTGAGTTGAACAAGAGTTTGTGACATATAATTTTAGAAACAACTTTGGTAATAGTAAGGACATCACTCCATATGTTTTACTACTTGAATTATATGTGATATAAATGCATTGTGATGTTATTTATTAGTTCTGTTTGTATGATATCTTCAAAATATGTGTGTTAACTTCAAAATATGTTTATGAGTGATATTTTGATATTAAGTAATTGATGTATTTTAATTGGTAACAAATGATTATTCAAGCCGATGACTTGATGCCTAAGCTAAATTAGTTTAAGACAAGGTTGAATAGTTTTGAACGCTATGGTTGAGTGATCTATTTTGTTACTAACTAAGGTAATGACATTCATGCATGCATTGGTGACCATAGATTTAGTCACGAGTACACGACAACAATTCCTTCAAAAGACAATGTGATTCAGAAAAATATTCAACGGTTGGATACTGAACATTAAACTCTAAAGAGCATTCGCCCAACGGTAAGACATTGTCCAAATGGTGAGACTTTTTTTTTTCTCTACGAGGTGGTAATATTATGGAATCATGCGTTGACATATAGTCTAACAAATATGATTTGTGCATTTTGGTTGATTTGTATCTTTGTTGCTTTGTGGTTATAATTGTTAAATGAAGTATATGATTTAATTATATTTTTGCTATAATAAATATATACCCATGCTTATTTGTTTTGTGTTTATTATTTGGAGATAACTCTTACATTTGAGATGACGTCACATATAGGTTACTTGAGAGAATATTATCGTGGACCAACCTAGTAGGAGAAATGCGAGGAAGCACAATAACATGCAGTTGAAGGCTTCAAGATACTTTTGTATTGATGTTATACTTGTTGGGAGAGTTTTCAACAAGAGTCCAAAGTCATGACCGGCTATGATTTATTTTGGGTAGTAAAAAACCAAGATTTTTGGTTTTAAGAGTTTATTTTGTTTTACAAGTTAAATTTACTTTTTGTAGTTGTGAATACTCTAATTCAATATTATTGAAAATATAATTGAAAAAGTTATTAATTGGTTTTAAAGTAAATGAGTATTGAAGTTAATCTTATAAAAAAAATGAATTTGTCTCCTTACATTTAGAATTTCGTTAGTTAATGTCTCAAAGCAGTTCGATAATGGGAGTATTATAAAAATATATGCTAAAGGTATTTATAGTCTCATTGATCTTAATCTATTCGTTCAAAAATAATTGAGCTATTTGATCATTTCACAAAGAAAAATGTATAAATGAAAGATATAAAATATTACTTTTATCAAATTATCCTTATTGATGCATTATCAATGTTATAAATGTATAATAAAAAATATTACATTAAAAATAATACAAATATTACCAATTAAAAAGTACGATTAGAAAAAGTGCATTGTAAATTAAAATTGTCTATTATATTAAGAATTTTTTTTTTACAAACAAATCAATTATTTTGGAACAGAAAAAACACAAACAAGCGTTTAATTCATAAATACTGGAGAGTACCGAAGAGCACTAACAACATCAATAGATATCGAAAGTCAGACATTAATGCGATGACTCTCGTATTATATATATATATATATTTTTTTTTTTTACACATGTCAGTATCAAATACCAACACGTTAGTGACATATTAAATGTATTTAATTTTAATTTATTTATTTATTGGTATCAAGATTTCAATGTCATGTGGTGTAATTTGTAGATTATATGTTTGTTTTAGAGCTTGCTTTAGTTTTCATTGCAAAAATTTATTTTCCCCCTTCCTTTGTCATCTATTTGCAGAATTTCAAAGCACGAGTTCCTCTTTTCTCAATGATATAGTACTTCGCAGCACAATCCAGTTCCCAAGGCACCAAAACTAGAGTTTGGTTATCCTTACAACCTTTTTTCTCTCTTTCTATGCAATTTAGTAAAGACAAAGCTAAAGACAAAAAGAAAACAAATCATGTTTATTATTAATCTAATCGTCCAACTTGCAGTCCTTTATGCAGCTTCTCCTTGACCTCACTAAAATTTGAGAGTTAATACTATTCAAATGGATATGGCAATGTCCTTCTCTTTCTTTTATCTTCAAATTTGTTTGAAAATATAGTGTGTTTGAAAATCAAGGTGAGAAATTGAATTAGATCGGTTCGAAGATAACGCCAACTTCTTTATACCTCTACGAAAAAGTAAAAATTTTACTTATTAAAATATTTATAAAAAAATGCTTAATAAAAAAATCTTAAATTTTAATATTTTTAAAATTAAAATATATATTTTTTTTAAAATTTAATATTGTCTTAATATTATTAAATTAATTAAAAAATATATTACATAATATCAATCATATTAATTTAGTAATATTATGTTAAAATTCAAAAAATTCGTTTTAAATTTGATATTAAAATTTTAATTCTAAAATTTTGAAAATTTTAAAATATTAATTATAAATTGTCAACGTTTACAAATTATTGATATTTTGTAACTATTTAGTGATTGAATGCAATGTATTACCTATATTAAGTCATGGGATAAATATAGATATCCTACTTCAGTGAGTTATTCAATTCTAATACTCCAAATGTAATTTACCTAGGTTGTTTTTTGCATTTTAACATTCTTTATTTGAAACAAAAATTTAACGTGTACTTAAAATTTGTATAAATATTTTTACATACTAGTACATAATTATTAAATTCAAAAATAAATTACCCTTTCATGTATTAAAGAATGTTCAAATTTTTAACTATTAATAAAATGAATAATTATTGTCACAAAATAATAAAATGGATAATTAGGTGGGGACCGTTAAAACTTAATCATTTTAAGGAAGATAGTAAATTGCTTATTTATTAAGTAGTTTTAATGATAGTATTTGCTTTATTATTATTGTATGATGAAGAAAAAAGGTAGGACTAATTAAGGAATCTTGACTTAGGGACGAGGAGAGAAAAACAGCAGTTAGTAAGTTGGTAGAATAAAGTGTATTTATTGGCTGCAAACTTTATTATGATGAGAAGATTGAAATGGAATGAGGTGTTGTTGGGAATAGGGGAGTGGCATTCTGGAACCCCAAAATTGATACATGGCACATGGATTGCAGAATCAATAATCAATAGAAGCCACATAAAAGCCTATCAAGGAAAATGTTTGCAACAAGATATATTCAGATAATTTGGACCCACCAAAAAATAAAATACACACCAGAGTATGTGTGAGACTGTAATTTTGGAAATATGCTGTAATTTTTTTTTTTGTTCTTGTTTCATCTTAGCTTCGTATGAGTTGTAAAATAGATAATTTGTGTAGTGAATTTTATGGTACAATCAGTTACAAATTCTCTAATAAAGAAAAGAATTTAATAAAGTCAACTTTATAGGATCTATATCAAATGACCCGGGTGTTCTAAGAACAAGCCGGTTAAAAAAAAACATTTAGAGATATAAATGTCTTAATCATGAAACATCACATAAATAACAAATACACTTCATAAAAAATTATTGAAAATTTTGTAGTTTGTAAATATATTGAAAATCATGAAACATCACATAAATAACAAATATTATGCTATGCGTTTTCAAACGCAAATATATTATGCTAACATGAGTATATCGACTCAATATTTTAGAGATTGTATTTTAATTTTAAAAATTAAATCTCTAATATTTTAAAAAAGAAAACTTAAATCATTTTGGAAACTTTGATACAAGTATTCTTGAGCTCTAATATTCTTTAAAAAAAATTGGACCATGTATTGTTAGTTTTGTTGCACACCCAAATGACCGGCTCTAGTGGGATGCATCTTTAAAAAAGAAATTATTATAGTGATATGCATATTTGCAATGTTTATAAATAATTTTCCTAACTAGAACATAGACTCATTTGATAGATAGAAACCTGGTCCATTATTAGATAATATTTATGATTACGGGTTGACTGCAAGTCTAATTGTCAGATAGCATGATCCTATTTCACATGAATAATTCCTATCACGTACAACTTAGCTTAAATTATTCAACATTTACTTAATTTTTAATCTTACAGTAAGATTTCTCAACACCCTCATATGTATAAAGTTAAATATGCAACTAGCAGCTATTTGCAAGATTGTGTACATTTATGAATGTCTCTACATTAAAGTATCCACAACTCTGTACACAAAGCTGGTCTTCTGCGCACGTTTGGTCATGCAGTGAGGTAAAAGAAATCACGACGAAAAAACTACATTAATGTGGAAACTATGTTTTGTTGCTTATGGTATTCACGGTGAGAAAAGCATCGGGACGCAAGAAAATCTGACCAAACGCATGTTAAGTTGGTTACAAGCTGGTCTAAGGGGTCATTTTACTTGGTGATAAGCATTCCTATGCCTAACATGACTTCAGATATACACATTTGAAAAATACACAAATTTTGTGTCTGTCTAAAAGTATACTCAAGACAAACTATGTGTCCAAAATTACACTTTCTTAAATATGTGTGGAATTATTAGAAACATGGTAGTGAAAATTAGCCTCTTTCTTTACTGCATTTCCAAGTTGAAGACAAAAGTGCACACTGTTGGGGTTCTTGGTTTGATTATGACAATACAATGACATGCCTTAGAGAGAGACACAGCATGATCCGTTCGAGTGAGTTACTATACTGCAAAATTGCATTAGAGGAAACAGTTAATGTTCCAAGTTTCACTATTACAATTTACTTACAAAGTAAAATAATAAAACTGGCAAAGAACAGAAGGGTAAAACAAGGTGCTCTGCATCACAAGTATTTGGTCAAGGCCGTGAACGTGTGAATCCAGAAGTAGAAATCTCAAATATAACTTTTTTTTTATGTTACAATATTAAAGGAGACAACAGAAGGTTAAAGTGAAAACTTGAGGATAAAGTTACTACAAACCTTTCATAATGTATAAGATTCAATAGTAACACTAGTGACTGCATTAAAGAACCCTTGCCACCTACACTATTGCCAACAGTGAAAGACTATTATCAAGGACTTCAATCTTGTTTGATTAGCTTTTAGTATATAGGAGCATCTCTGTTGACATAAATTTATGATTCTTCACTAATATAAACGTTTTTTTTACCATATAGATGGAATATTGTCAAATAACTGCTATAACATTATAACATAGCAAAATTTAAACAAACTACTATTACCATGCGATCCGTGGTTTAACACAAAATGTTGTCAATTAGTGACTATTGGCTATTGCAACGCTGTAGTGCTATAGCATAGTAAAATTTGAACCAACTGCTATTTTCTACGATTTACAACCGAAAACACTGTAATAGATGTTTGTATAGAAGTTATATGAGAGAGTATATGAAAAAATTGAAATGTAGAAGCTAACTTCAACTTATGAAAAGCTGATGATGTAAAAAATTGGTCAAATAAGAGTTTTGAATATTTCTATTTTCAGAAGTGCTTCTTGTGAAGTTTATCCACAGAGGCTCTATATCAATTTTACAGGTGGACAAGATTTGCTAACCTATTCCTCAACTTCAACTTCAATACACTTCCAGTAGTAATTACTGAGAATCATTGGAACTTTGTTCTTCATTCGTGCTGCTCAATTCGGTGTCGTTTGTGCGAGTCTCTACCGATAAATTTGATAAACTAGACTGATCGGCGCTTTTGTTTTCAGTTTCCTTTTCAGTTGATTCTCCAGTAAAGGATTTGATGGCAAGCTGGCCAGAATAAAGGAATAGGCCAAGGGAATTTAGGCCAAAAATAAATGTTGCAAGGTAGGTTAAGCCGTTTATGATTGTCCTGTGAAAATTTGTCAGATTGTTATCAGGTGTTTCGAAAAAAATAATGGTAACACCCGAGATAGATAAGATATCGAAGCTACCTTACAGTGATTGTTATCTGGCGGGCCTGAAAAAGCATACCATCATAATGTTAGAGTATGGTGCAAGCAAGAAAAACAAATGAGTATCAATGCATGAATAGCTGTTGTGTAGTTTTTTTCTTCTACAAATTGAATAAATAGATTGTTTTTGTATTAGTACTATGAATGTGACAAAAAAAAAAGAATTTTATGAAGGACACAACAATACAAGGTTGCCACATAAGCATCTCACTTGTCAGTGCCAGATCATCCAAATTCAGTTACTCCGCCCTAAATACATAGGTGCAGAAAATATCAGTTATTTAGAAAACTGGGTGACATAAATAGTAGATTTAGAAATAGGGGTATCAAAATTGTGAAGGAAGCAAAATAGAGACTAAAATTGTATTTAAGCCTAGCTATTTTTTCGCATTTAATATCTTACACTTTCTGCTTACTTGTATAGTAATCAAAATATAACTGTCATAGCAATGCAAAATTGGTATTGTTGTACTTAATACTTGTATTGAGCACAATTATATGCTATAGCAGCAAAAGATCTTGTGCTCTAAAAAGAAAATGCACAAGTTAGTCCCCTGTATATAGATGCGTACAGAGACATATAACACCTTGTGATGAGCATAACATAACAGGCACAATTGCAAAAGCTTATTTCCCTTCAAACAAATAATGTTATAGTAAATTTGTATATTTACTCCAGCTATAAGCATCGAAAATTGAATTTTCTATGCAGTCCAGGAATGCATTCAAATAAAAGAACAGTGTCTACATTTTAGATATTTTTTCCCATTTAATATCTTACCCTTTCTGCTTACTTGTGTAGTTATGACAATCAAAACGTTTAAAATAGACTCACATGATTGGTAAAATCTTTAATTCCAACCAAGGAATGGATTGCCTCAAGAATTAATATATGCAATTGTTGAATTTCAGTGCAAATGAATAGTCTAATCATTGCAGTTTAGTGGGATTTTGATTGGGTGAAGTGTGACTACATGCAGTCAGCCACATCTAGATCGTCCGATGAAGATGAAACATTTCAAATTTTAATGCAGAAGTCGACTTTTAATCTAAAATACTGAGCATAAAAGATGAACTGTCCAATCTTTATCGAACGGTTTAAATGTGGCTGACTGCATGCAGCCATGGTTGTGACTGCACACAACTCAAATCCAGTTGAGTGCTCAGTATTCAAAGGGCTCATCAATGAAAGACACGGGATAACAATGAATTAATACAATTCAACATTAAATAGGCAAGCAATATAAACAGTGTTGCAAACTTCAGATTATGTCTGTACACCAAGCAACGATGACTACTAAAGGGTGAAACATTGGTAGTTCAAAGATCAACATTTTGATCAACTATATCCAAGGCAACGGGCTTGATCTGTTCTTGATTGGTAAAAGGATAACAAAGGTATATATATTTGAAGTAACTTTTTGGAGTCTCAGCTTGAAAATTGAAATTAAAAGAAGTTTGATCAGCCACCAGAGGAAAAAATGTTCAGAATAATTACTTAAGCTTAGTAACCAACAAAATTATCAAGAGATGAAACCACACCATTATAAGATTGTCATTATTACAATTAAGATGAGTAACTAACATTAACAACACTCCAATAAGTCCTAACCGTTTGACCTTTTTCTCTGGTTCAATTAATCAAAGAAAACAGCCTTATCTGATTCCAACTAACATGCTGTGCAACAAAAAAAACAAATACAAATAAAAGGACATGAGAAGATGAGACATACAGAGAAATCATCTGAAATAGATTGCCGGTTCAGAGCTGCCTCGATGGTAGAGGCGAACCTATACAAAATAAGAGAAATAACGCCTGCTGATATTGCTCCAAGAAACGCCTGAACAGGTGAAGGTGAACCCTTAGCATCTATTGAAGCAGACCTCATAGCTTTCAAGGTGTCCAGTGCTTCTTCCTTAACTGACTTCTCTCCCGAAGACCTGAATTGCTAAAATCACAAAAAAAAAAAAAAAAAAACACATTTCAATGAATACACAAATTTATCACAGTAGCACATATCACTGTAAATCTTAAACACAAACAGCACCACAACAAAACAATTCAACAAATCAAATTCTTCAATTTTTCACTAAAGATCATGCTTTAGACTCATTTATCACCTTGCATTTTTTATGAAAAAGATAACTAGGTAAATTATATTAGGACAAATTGAAATCCAAGAGAGGCAGCAGCAATGTTATAAATCGTGGTGCCAGCATCATGATCCTTGATATATTAAGAAAAACTGCAATCTAATACAGCAGACGTAGCCACAACTATAGTCATAAAGTTGTTGCAAAGACATAAAAAACCTTACATTGCAGTCACAATCATCGCCGTAGCCTATTTCAAAAACAGCAACTATTCATTTTAACCAATCATTCTCTCCTATTTGGTCCCTAGGGAAAATTGTTCCATTAAGTGAAGAAATCATCCCAATTATGAGAACAAGAAATAGTGGAGTAGCAATTATTATAATATACATAGGATATAACGAAATAGGATAAATAATTGAGTGAAGTAAGATAGATGGAAAAGGGAAAGAACCGTTTGTTTGAGACGTTTAGCTCTGCGGCGGAGGGAGCGAAAGAGGAGAACGGAGATGGCACCGGTGAGGAGAACACTGGAAGCGACTTGAATAGGAGAAGGGTCGTCGGTGAAAGAGAGAAGAGAAGGAGTTGAAGAAAATGGGAGTTCGATGGGTCCGTCTGTTTCTGGTATTGTTGTGGTGGTGAGTTCGGCGAGGTGGGTGAACCATGTCAGTGATGAAGTTGAAGGAGGAATAACGGAAATTGAAAAGGAAGTGGGTTTGCGGAGATAAGGGAGAGAGTGATTACGGTGGTGAGTTAGTAATGGGATTGGATTTGAGAAGAGAAGGTGCTGGCACTGTGATTGCAACATTGGATTCAATTGAATTGAATTGAATTGGATATATATTCTTTTAAAAATTTATATCATAAGATGAAGCTATTTTTGAAGATTGAAGTTTTCTCTTCAATAAATATCTTGTGGATTTTGGTGGGAAAAACAAACACCACCAACCATATAACCATATGTCCATATCTATTCTTCCGCTTATCTTTTTTATTTTTTTTTTAATTCTTTATTTTCAAATGGGCTGTGTTTGCAGACCGACCAGAATATTTGACAAATTTACTTACTACCCCTTCCAATTATACTTCTTACACCCCACAACTGATTATCAAATTTATTACAAGACTGTTTGCCAGAACAGTGTTTTATTTTATTTTTAAAAATAAATTGCTATCTAATTTTATTTTAATTGATTTTGAAATGAATGATACACTATTATGGTATTTTTTGAATTTTGAATTTTGATTTGTTGACATTTCAATACAATCAAATTTAAAATTTGTTCGTGGATATTTGAGTTTTTTGAAATTCTTATAAATTCAAATTCTAGTATCAAAACCTATTTTTATTTTGATAAATATTAACTGAGTTTTCCGTGATAAAACATTTCCACTCGGTTCTTGTGTTTCAACAAATACAAAATGATTTTTTAAATTTGCTTTTTAGTTATTATTTAAAATGATTTAGGCTAATTTAGGTAATTCATGTATGTATGTAGGGTAGGAGGTAAATTTCTCTAGAATATATATATATATATATATATATATATATATATATA
>NC_021163.2:18929129-18931835 GCF_000331145.2 Cicer arietinum | reverse complement strand
ACAAATTGTGACAACTTGGTGGTTCTAATCTCATTTTCACAAATAAATTAATAAGTAAAAATTATTGAAAGTTAATTAAAAATAACATATTTTAATCAATGAGTTGCATAATATAATTTATAGCTTTAAAATTTATTTTTATAAATAAATGGAATTAAAATCAACTTTTTAAAATTTAATTAATTAGATCTTGGAGTTGTTAAGACACAAGTTAAACATTTTGTTGATTTTAAAACTCAATTTAAAGACAAAAAATATTCTTAAGAGGATTAAAATTAGATGTGACATCTTTTTTTTACTCCTTGAGTTTTGAGACACGAGTTGTACAATTCGAACGTCTTAAAACTCATATTTTAAGATAATTATTCAAACCAAGCAAGCCCTTTTTTAAGTTCGTCAAATTTAACTTTTTAATAACAAAATACAATTTATTTAAAAGCAATCAACGCATTCACATTTTTTACCAAGAACTACGTAGCTTTGATTTCTCCATCGCACCGGGAGATACGTAGGAGCAAGATCACACTCTTGTCAAGCACACTAATAAAAACTTTCTTTTTTCCATTCTTTTTTAACACACTTTTATCTCAAAGAATCACATTTATAAAAAACAATTTATATTCATATTTAATAATAAAAAAAAATAAATATATTTAAGTTGATATAATTTTGCACAATTAATTAAAGGTAACCGTATTTTAACGGATGTCGTAGGGTGCTAATACCTTCCCTACGCATAATCGACTCCCGAACTCAAAATCTGGTTTCAAAGACCATTTTTACATTTTAAAGAGTTTTCCAATATTTTTCCCTATTTTAAAATAAATTTTGGTGGCGACTCCATTGAATTCGATTTAAACTCGAAATTTTAGGCCGCGACAATAATATACCAATAATAATTTACCCTATATATCATAACCATACACATACACGTGATAAATGTTAGTTATTTATCCATTAATAGTGTGTCTTAAATATCATCTTGAAAAAAATAAAAATAAAAATTACAATACACTTATATATAGAACAAAATATTATAATATGCAAATTATAATTTACGGTATAAATTATACGTTAAATAAATATTTATCGCTAATCAATTTATCAAATTTTAATCTTTCAAAAATTAAATAACTCAATAAGTATAAAAAAAACTAATATTTACATGAAACAGATATTTACATTTTAGTTCAATAATCTAAATGTGAATTTATATAAATATTAATATGATTTGTAAAACGGGTCTATTATCGGTCTAGTAAATAGTATAATCAAATCATTTGTGTTATAATATACTAATATGTGTAATTTGTAGACACGTGAACCACAGGTGCAAAATGGTTGGAAATACAATTTTAGTCGTAATAATTAATTCATTTACAAAAAAGAATTGTTCTTTTTAATTTTTAACACTTTTTTAATTGTATTCTTAATTAACATTATTTATATATTTTTAATGTAACATCTTTCATAAATATTTAAAATAATAATAATATACTAATATTTAATAAAAATAATTTATTAAAAATGATATTTTCTCTTTTATTTATAATTATTTTTAATGTGTAAAATAAACAAATGATAAGAGGTGACAAAATCATTGTGTGCGAGGATGAATCAGTTAGTATTTTGGATGAAAACATATGATCAAATGTCAAGTTGACTAAAAAAACTTTTATTTTTCATAGAATTCTAGCTCATATCAAGTAACATTTTTATTTTTTAGTAATCCATTGTTTTAGTTTTTAAAAATATGAGACATTTATATTTTAGTGTTTGACTAAATAAAAAAACTCAAATTAATCTTTGAATCCTCAAAGTATACTATATTTATAAAGATTAAAATTATGCTTTGCAACTGATACTATATTTATATGTATGTTGATCTTGTGCTTTAAAATAGAAGCGAGATTAAGTATGCATAGAAATATTTGTAAAAATAAAATAAAAAATATAGTATGACACAAACAATAATATTCATATCTCTCAATCATTTAGTTGGAGGTTAAATATATGAATAGTACATATAAAATAAAATAAAAATTAATTATAGTTTTAGTCATTTATTTTTAACAATTTATGAAATTGGTCTCATACTTTAAATTTTGACTATTTTGGTCTTTGTTCTGATTTTTTAACTAAAAAATTATGATGTGACATATTTTAAATAACATGACATATAATAAGACGATATATAATGATTAACACTCGTGAAATCGTAATAACACTATTTAAAAACTTAATTTTCAACTTTAGAAAAATTTCATTGTTGTAATTTAATTAATGACATATGAATAATTAAATGCATTTAAATGATTATATATCTAAATTGTATGTACATTATTTAAAATATGTCATATCGTCAATTTTTTTAAAAAAAAAATTAAAAAGAAATCAAAATTATTAATTTTTAAAATAGACATGTCAATTTCATAAATTGATAAAAATATAGACAAAAATTAAATTAAATCTATAAAAAGAATATTGAAAACGTAAAAGAATTAAATGGCACAACAAAAAAATCCAATAAAACATAAGCTTTTACTTGATTACTACATAAAAAAAATGAGATACTATGTCCTAAATCTTCGCTTTTTTTTTTCCCTATAGAAAAGTCTTCCTTTAATTTTTAAAGTTTACTTGAACACATGGGAATAGAGACAAGGTGGGGGTAGACTTAGCTATATATATATATATATATATATA
>NC_021163.2:18808393-18927776 GCF_000331145.2 Cicer arietinum | reverse complement strand
AATATGACAAATAGTTATTAATATTTTTTAAGGTTTAATTGCAGTTTTGGTTCTCTATTTTAGTTGAATCAGGAAAATAGTTTTCCTATTTTATTTCTCCTCAGTTTTAATCCCTCAAACAGAATTTTAGTAAAAAACTTGACGAAGTGTCATTTTTTTAAGTCACACTATTTATAATCATAGATTTCAAGTACAATCGTTGCACCACGAGATATTAATTAAATATACAACGATATTATAGAATATTAGTTTATTTTAATAATATATTTTGATATTTTGATTGCATTGTACAATACATGTAGACATTTATGTATATATAGTAGAACAATTGATTGGTAGTATAATGCATGGCGTAAAAAAATGTATTTATTAATATGATAAACAATGAACTGAAAAAAAGACTTTGAATCAAAATTGAATACATATAATCTAAATTAGTTTGGCACATTCTCTTCACTATGATAAAAAATGTGTTTAGTCTCCATTCATTGATCTAAGATTTACAAATTCAAAAGAAACAATTTTATTGACCGAAAAAAGTAGACAAAATTTTAATTGATATGTTTCTGTGTGAACCAATAAAGTTGAGTCTAACGGAAAAAATTGCACTTCTTACAACGTGATAAATTCATATTTGAATTTTCTTAGAAGATATATCTATATTTAATATCTAACACGTCTCAAATAAAATTATCATTAATAAAGGAAACCTATATAAAAAAAAAAAACCACTTTTACTTAGAAAAACATTAGATAATTTATCCTTTTGATGAATAATATGCTTTTCTGTTCTAAGATAAGACAAAGGTTAGACACCATTATGATTACAAACTTGGCTTGATTTTTTATTAATTACTTTTGCATGATTTTGCTACACACTATTACTTGATGCAAACAATTTTTATTGTACGTAATTTGAGCCAAATATGCCTACCCATGCCATGCATGATTGCTTTGTTTGAGCCTGTTGAGCCTAAGTCACTGTTCAGATTACTTGACCCACATTACAAACCTATACCTGCAAAACAATATGCCCCTTCTAGTTGGAGTTGATAAATGTGTTTCCTTTTATGTAAATCTCCCTTTCACAAAACAAAAATAAATAATTTTTTTGGTGAAAAATAAAAAGGAATGATTAATTATTAACAAAAGTAAAACATGAAATAATTCAGACTTGATTCTTAGTTCATTTCACCTTTAGCTATAGTCAATTTTTATGAGCAATATATTAGTTTTTCAAATTTAAATGAGATATCCTTAAAACTTCTTAGATATCTCTTAACTCACAAACCAAGACCTTTACCAATAGTCTTAATTACAATAAGAGTTCGAAAGTATCTGAAATTGAGAAATCAATTAAATGCTTTGACAACTGATTTTGTACAAATCAAGAGCATAAAATTAAAGCGAGTCTGAATCTAACTCAAGAAATCTATAGTTGACCTCAAACCTAGGGGGAGGGGGAAATTATACTTCGAATTGGAAGAGATTCTGGTATTAATGGCTGGATGAAGATAGCATCAGAATGGTAATAATCTGTACACTACACTACACTACACCTAATTATGAGAAACAAAAGTGGTTGATGAGTGGTCAAATGACGTTAATTTAAGAATTAGTAGCTGCTTAAGGAAAAGTCTTTCTTTGATTGTTGTAATTACTCTTATCATTCCTACATTATGAGCAGTCCTCCATCTTATATTATTCCAATTCCAAACACTCTGTCTGTCCTCCACTGTCCAATCCTTGTCTCTTTCTAGCTTTTTCACCCCACTATGACTACCGTGCTTCATTATGGGGCCAATATCCAATCCAATTTATCTTTGAAATCACCTAATCACATTTATGTTTGAAATTATCAAATCCAATTAAGATTACTTTTATTTTCCCTTAAATTCAACTATCATCAATAATTTGATGTTCTATTTACACTTAATTCAGAGACTCTCTATTACACGGCATTGACTAGCATAAACAATGATGAATGAGAGAGCGCCACATTGGCTATTTGGTATTAAAAATTATAAGTATTAGTTGGTGCACATGGAAACACAGTCAAATACACACATTCTATCCTATTTCTGATTGATGAGGCAGATATGTAGTATTTTATAACTACAATGGGAATTCACTACCAGTGCCAGCTTATTATTGTTATTATTATTAATATTAGCCTCAAGAACAGTAAACAAATAGATCTGCTGGAATAATGTAACGAAACCAAAAAGTTACCATGTTTTTTTTTCTTCCATTTCCAGAGAGAGATTTGTTCAAAACATCATTTAGAAAACTGTACCTGATTTCCTCCACTTGGTCTATGGGGGATATTTTTAATTGGAAAAAGCTTGGTTGTACAGTTAAATTATCTATCCAACAGAAGGGCAGAATAAAATAACAATATGGTACAATAGTGTGCATTTATTGCTGTCATAATTTTATGTTAGAGCAAACAATGATCAGTTGCTAAAAACTATGCATCAGCAAACATTGATACATAATTCGTTATGAGACAGACATATCAAATTAATTCCACGTGATATTAACACAACTATACATATAATTTGTGCACAAAATTTAATTAATCGTTTCCTGGTTTTTTGTTTCTAACTTTTTCTCCCTCTAAAGTGTGTGCTTCGAATAACCTGCAAAAGCTGCAACGTGCTCTTCATGCATATGCACATGTTAATATCATCATTGAGAAATCACATGGCTGGGAAAATTCAAAAAGAAAGTGGAAGTGGAGGTGAACTAAAGTGGAAATCCACTTGTACTCTTCCCGTAGCAACTTCCCTCAGCCATTACACTCATTTAGTGAAATTAAAGAGCACAAATGTATAATTATTATACTCATTTATGAAATTAAGGTACACAGGTGTATAATTGTACATGAGAAATGAAATAAATGGTCATTTTTTAATATTGAATTGAGTCTATGACAATCTGTAAGGTACCTAATGAACACGTGTACCAGTAGCAAAATAAGGGAAATTTGGATTATTCTTTATCATCACAAACTGCCAAAAGCTTATGTTCAAAACGTACAGAAAGAAATAAAGAAAAGTCAAATATCTTCTCCCTTATTATTAAACCAAAAAAAGGATTTGATTTTGATCCAATGCTTGTAATAGCTGCCAGCCATTAAGAACTTAAACAAAAATAATGAATTTGTGATGCAAAATATGCTATTCAGTATTTACTTTTCCTTCCTGCTAAAAAACAATAGAAATAAAAAGAAAAGAAAAGGTGAATAAAGCATTTAGGAGTTGCTTTTTCGTCAAGATAGGCAACTCAGCCAGGAGGGAATGATAAAAGAATAGGAAGTTAAGGTAACTTGTGTTCAATACTGTACTGAGAGTAGAGAGATGCTGAGTTATATTTTAATTAGTAGTAGTTGGAATTTTGATAGAGACCTATTGGGTAGCCGTTTGTAGGAAATCAAATTGGAAAGAGAGTTAGCAAAATAATGTTGCTTAAAAAAGTCACAAGGCCAGCTGGGGGGAAACATAGTATAAACCATTAAAATCAAAATGAAACCAAATGAATATTTTGAATTGGTCCCTCATGACAGCTCTTCTTTAACGACTCACTCTCACTATAAGTATACTTATTTCATGCAGCTTTTATCAGTCATCACTAATTTCAAATTTCTCTTCTCTCCCTCTATCCTCCCTCCACTTCCAAAAAGATATTGGTGAGGATCTTATCAGAAGCATTGGCCACCTTTTGCCTTCTGCCCATGATTGCTAGGGGCAGTGACCCCAAAAGGGGTCGTCTTCGGCCGCAAATGGCCATGGCATTGGCCATTGTTCTGATTTCTACTACCGTGGCTTCCGTTGCTGCTGATGGTTACCCATACTATTCTCCTCCACCACCTTCTTATGAGTACAAGTCACCTCCGCCACCATCTCCTTCACCACCACCACCATACGAGCACAAAGCTCCACCTTATGTGTACAAGTCACCTCCTCCACCATCTCCTTCACCACCACCACCTTACGAATACAAGTCTCCACCACCTCCTTCCCCATCACCTCCACCTCCGTATGAGCACAAGGCTCCACCGTATGAATACAAGTCACCTCCACCACCATCTCCTTCACCACCACCTCCTTATGAGTACAAGTCTCCACCTCCACCATCACCATCCCCTCCCCCACCTTACTATTACAAGTCTCCTCCACCACCTTCTCCATCACCTCCACCTCCTTACTACTACAAATCTCCCCCACCACCTTCACCCTCCCCTCCTCCACCATACTACTACAAGTCTCCTCCTCCACCCTCTCCCTCCCCTCCACCTCCTTACTACTACAAATCTCCCCCACCACCCTCACCTTCCCCTCCTCCACCATACTACTACAAGTCTCCTCCCCCACCCTCTCCTTCCCCTCCACCTCCTTACTACTACAAATCCCCCCCACCACCCTCACCCTCCCCTCCTCCACCATACTACTACAAATCTCCTCCACCACCCTCTCCCTCCCCACCACCTCCTTACTACTACAAATCTCCCCCACCACCCTCTTCATCCCCTCCCCCACCTTACTATTACAAGTCTCCTCCCCCGCCATATGAGCACAAGGCTCCACCATACTACTACAAGTCTCCGCCTCCGCCCTCTCCATCACCTCCACCTCCTTACTACTACAAATCTCCCCCACCACCCTCACCCTCCCCTCCTCCACCATACTACTATAAGTCTCCTCCACCACCCTCTCCATCACTTCCACCTCCTTACTATTACAAATCTCCCCCACCACCCTCTCCCTCCCCTCCTCCACCTTACTACTACAAGTCTCCTCCTCCACCTTCTCCCTCACCTCCACCTCCTTACTACTATAAATCTCCTCCACCACCATATGAACACAAGGCCCCACCATACTATTACAAATCCCCACCACCTCCTTCACCGTCTCCTCCACCACCATATTATTATAAATCCCCACCACCTCCTTCACCGTCTCCTCCGCCACCATATTATTACAAATCTCCTCCACCACCTTCACCATCTCCTCCACCACCTTATTATTACAAATCTCCTCCTCCTCCATCTCCAATCCCCCATCCACCTTACTACTACAATTCTCCACCACCTCCTGTAAAATCGCCACCACCACCAACACCTTACTACTATAAATCCCCACCACCACCCAAGTACACTCCACCTCCATATTACTATAATTCTCCTCCTCCACCTGTTGTGTATCCTCCACATCCTTACCCACATCCCTACCACCACCCATTGATTGTGAAGGTAGTGGGTAAAGTATATAGCTACAAATGTTATGACTGGGAGTATCCCGAAAAGTCTCATGATAAGAAACACCTCAAAGGTACATTACATTCATTTTTCAACCCTTTGATTTTAATCTCTACACTAATTTTTATAGAAAAGCTGTTACTAATTAATTTGTCACTTTTGGATGAGGCTCGGATATTGTAAATATCTTGAAATCTTAAAATTTAGCTCAAATCTTTAGTTTTTACAATAAATTATTCATGTTAAATATCATTTAAATATTTTTATAGTTTGAGAAAAAAATAATGGATTTAGTTAGTATGAAGAGTGTAAAAAAAATTACACAAAGTTCAATTATATCCCGCCATACAGATATTTGTGTAAATATTGCATAATTATTATACTCAAATATAATAGATTTTATTACACAGTTGGTAATAGTGTGTGCATTAAAAGTTTAGTTATTCATTTTTAAACAGTAAATGAAGCATTTTATCTTCTGCATGCACCCTTCACCTTTGAGCACCAAGACCTATTAAAAGAATCAACTTAATTATAAATAGATACAACATTTTTAATAATTGGTTGTAGCCTGTAATAAAGAAAACCAATACGACAGATATTTTGATTCGTTATCTTTTGAATAATGCTACCTAATAAAGAACATGCTCTGGGACATGGATAGCTTAGCTAGACACGTGCTCTGCTTAAAATAAGGCGTTGTAATATTTCTGTCATTATTTATATTTCACTACGTTGAAACATGTAAAATATATTAATTTCAAACAGGTGCTGTTGTTGAGGTAAAATGCAAAGCTGGAAGGAACATCATCAAGGCCTACGGTAAAACTAAGAGCAATGGAAAGTATAGCATCACAGTTCCGAACTTTAATTATGTCAAATATGGTTCCGTAGTGTGCAAAGCCAAGCTTTATGCTCCACCTAAAAACTCTCCCTTCAACATACCTACTAAGCTCAACGAGGGAACCGACTTGAAGGTCAAATCCAAAGATAAGTATGAAGTTGTGCTCAAGGCTAAGCCCTTCGCTTATGCTTCTAAGAAGCATTTTGAAGAATGTGAAAAACCTAAGCCTTCACCAACTCCTTACTACTACAAGTCACCTCCTCCTCCTACACCAGTTTACATATACAAGTCACCGCCTCCACCGTCACCAACTTACACGTACAAGTCACCCCCTCCGCCTGTCCATTATTATTCTCCTCCGTATTACTACAAGTCACCTCCCCCTCCTGTGAAATCACCCCCTTATTATTACAATTCTCCACCTCCACCATCTCCTGTACCTACACCTCCTTACTACTACAAGTCACCTCCTCCTCCAACACCAGTTTACAAGTACAATTCCCCACCACCACCATCACCAACTTACTTGTACAAATCACCTCCTCCACCATCACCTACTTACTTGTACAAGTCACCACCTCCACCATCACCTACTTACGTGTACAAGTCTCCACCTCCACCTGTACATTACTATTCTCCTCCATATTACTACAAGTCTCCACCTCCACCATCACCTATACCTAACCCTCCTTACTACTACAAATCACCTCCTCCTCCAACACCAGTCTATAAGTACAAATCTCCGCCTCCACCCGTCCATTATTATTCTCCACCTTATTACTACAAGTCTCCACCACCACCATCTCCATCCCCTCCACCTCCATACTATTACAAATCTCCTCCACCTCCAAGATCATCCCCCCCTCCACCATACTATTATCATTCTCCTCCCCCACCTAAAGAAATTCCACACCCACCATACTACTATAAGTCACCACCCCCACCATCACCATCCCCTCCTCCACCATACTATTACAAGTCTCCTCCACCACCTTCACCATCCCCTCCCCCACCTTACTACTACAAGTCTCCTCCACCACCTTCACCATCCCCTCCCCCACCTTATACTATTACAAATCTCCTCCACCTCCAAGATCATCCCCCCCTCCACCATACTATTATCATTCTCCTCCCCCACCTAAAGAAATTCCACACCCACCATACTACTATAAGTCACCACCCCCACCATCACCATCCCCTCCTCCACCATACTATTACAAGTCTCCTCCACCACCTTCACCATCCCCTCCCCCACCTTACTACTACAAGTCTCCTCCACCACCTTCACCATCCCCTCCCCCACCTTACTACTACAAGTCTCCTCCACCACCTTCACCATCCCCTCCCCCACCTTACTACTACAAGTCTCCACCACCACCATCACCATCCCCTCCTCCACCATACTATTACAAGTCACCACCTCCACCATCACCATCCCCTCCACCTCCATACTATTACAAATCTCCTCCACCACCCTCACCATCCCCTCCCCCACCTTACTACTACAAGTCTCCACCACCACCATCGCCATCTCCACCACCTCCTTATTACTACAAATCACCTCCACCACCATCCCCATCACCTCCACCTCCATACTATTACAAGAGTCCCCCTCCACCATCTCCATCCCCTCCACCTCCGTACTATTACAAGAGTCCACCTCCACCGTCTCCCTCCCCTCCTCCCCCATACTACTACCACTCTCCACCACCACCATCGCCATCTCCACCACCTCCTTACTACTACAAGAGTCCCCCTCCACCATCTCCATCTCCTCCACCTCCATACTATTACAAGAGCCCACCCCCACCTTCTCCGTCCCCTCCTCCCCCATACTACTATCACTCTCCACCACCACCATCGCCATCTCCACCACCTCCCTACTATTACAAATCACCTCCACCACCATCCCCGTCACCTCCACCTCCTTACTATTACAAATCTCCCCCACCTCCATCTCCATCTCCACCACCTCCTTATCACTATCAAAGTCCTCCTCCACCATCTCCCACTCCTCGTACTCCCTACTACTACAAATCCCCTCCACCACCAACGTCGTCTCCTCCACCTCCTTACCATTATGTGAGTCCTCCCCCACCTATAAAATCTCCTCCACCTCCATACCACTACACATCACCACCTCCTCCATCCCCATCTCCGGCTCCCACATACATTTACAAATCACCTCCCCCTCCAGTGAAATCACCGCCACCACCAGTTTACATTTATGCTTCCCCGCCACCACCAATCTACAAGTAAGCTGGGAATTCGAAAGTACTGTTCCCTATAAATCATGTAAGTTATAATCTTAACATTCATAAATACACCTATATTACAGCTACATGTATCAATTTTACTAATGAAAGTTATTTCTTTCCAGGTTTTAGTTTTCATCAAGGAATAAATGCAACCTCCATTTGGAACAGAGTGAAACATTTAGCTTCCTGCCCAAGTTCTTTCAATAAAAGTCTGAATGTATCATCTCAGAGCTATATTTGTGATTCAGACAAGATTGAGTTTATATCTTTGGTGGCCATCTTGCACATCGCAATCTTATTGAGTTCAAGTGACAAACAAATCAAAATGAGGAAGCGAAATTTGAAATGTAAATGCCAAGTGAAAGTCATAAGTACAGTATGCTTTTAGTGATCTCTTTAATTTATTTGTGCATAGATAAATATGGCCATGTATGATTGCTTTTATATTTATTGTGCCATTTTTGTATTGTGTTTGAAATAAGTGTTAGTAACCAAGAAGAACATGTCATTTCTATCCACAAATTAATTTGTTTATTTCAAAGCATGATTGTCGCTATTTCAAATAGCTCCGATGGCTCACACAAAGAGTCTGATTCACATTTCTCTCAAACAACAAAATAGCTTGTTTAAAAGTTCTCTATTATCGCCCTTTGAAGAGTTAATTGCCGACGGCCTAAGATAACTATTTTCTTCACATATATAGCCTCAACCATTTCTGCTTGATTCCTATCAAATTTAAAATTCTTGGCATGTGTTTTTCTTAGTTTTGGAGTAAGGTAGGAATCCAGTAAATTATCCAAATAATCCTCGGGGCTTAGTTTTGCTACATTAATCAACGAATTTCCTCCATCAGTAGTGGTTGAAATGGTCAGGTGGAATATTTTGGTTACGAACTTCCAAAAATTGTGTAATTAACAATGTTTTTGTTTTATGATAAATTATTTAAGTTTAAACTTTCTTCTTTGTAATATTTTTAAAAATTATTTTTGAAGTATGATATGTTTGGTATCAAATTAAATATGATTTAGTGTTTTTAAATTTAAAGATCGCATACTTTTTTGTTTCCAAAAGGTTTTTTATTAAGTAATCTTATTCAAACACTAATAGACAATAAATATGAGACATCTCTCTTAAAATCTAGTTTGCCACATTGTACAGTCTAACCTCTTCCACTCATGGGCATTGGTGATATCATATACTTTTAAAAGCACTTAATGTGTATGATTTGATCCTTTTAGTGGACTTCATTACTTTAGCCACCACTTGCCGTTAGAAGCTGACGCAGCACCCACAGTTGTTTCGAATAAAAAATAATGCCTAGTTTATTTTACTCTACCCTCGGTATTCTAGCTAGCTAATGCTTGAGAGACAATTGGGGCAAACAGCATCTGCACTCAAGGATGAGACCAGTACATCTGGGATGAAGACAGGGGCATGCCAATGCATCTTGGTCAAAGACAGGGTGGTGTGAGTTGTAAACAACAAAAGTTACTGTCGGAACTATCATCAACAAGAAATGAAATCGTCGCTGATATGTTTTATCTATGAAAATGTCACCAGCGGAATGATTGTTGATAGGAATAGAAGTTACTAATATGATCTATTATTAAAAAAAAAAATTGAATGACAAACACCAAAGAAGAAGCAACACAATTATAACAAAAAAGAAGCCATGATAGGTCAATGGGGAGAGAAAATGTGTCCAAAACCGAGAAACAAAAATTGTTTAAACTGGAACCTAGGTGTCTGTGGCCTGAAATCAAAAAGTGAAGAGGGACCCAAATCCGGAACGGAAAACCGATTGAATGACTAAAAAAATGTGTTGAAAGTCTGTCAGTTGTGCCCGCTCGCGTGGCTGTTGGCGATGGTGCATGGGCTGAATGCATCAGATGTTGGTGGCACATGAACGCGCGTGGGGCAGCTTCTGGCCTGCATATAGCAGAAGAACCTACGCTCAATGGAAGCAGCTACTTATGATGGAAAACTCGACAATATTTTTTTCTAGTGGTAGCCAACGGCAGTGGTGATGGTGGCTGGAAGTGATAGTAGCCGAAAAGGGGAAAACTATGATTATATTCCCAAATTTTTGGGAACTCGGCATCAGAATACTGGTGAAATAGTTCAAGGAGGATCAAATTAGGCTCTAGATACCACGTTGAATAAGAGGAAAACATAAAGAAATATGATGAAATCCCGTGTTTAAACTACACCACAGAGACTCTATATAGACTTAAAAGCAATAAGATAATTACAAATATTGTATTCCTATTTATACAATATGATATGATAAGATTGAAAGCTAATTCTAAAAGATATTCCAAGATAATATCAAGATTTTATTTTATATTCTAACCCTTTGCCCCCTACCATAAAACACATCTTTCCTCCTCAATTATAAAAATCTTCCAAATCAGGCTGGCTAGTGTCAATGGTCATTTCTCTCTTTTTTTTTCATAATTTGATTTTTTTCCCTTTTATACTAATGTTTGTTTTTTAAAGATAAACTGAGATATGTTTTTAATTTTACAATATTTTAATGGAGATAAAATTGGGTACTTCCAAAAAAAGGAGTAAACTTCTAAATTGATTATCTAAATATCATTTAAGAAATTAAATTGATGGCAAAAATCTCTTGAAAGCTAATGTTGTAAGATGACTCTAATCGAAATTTCAGTTTCAGGAAACTAAATGTGAAAACAACCTAAATGGAATAATTATTCAAAGGTTATAGGATGAACCTTGTTTCGGTGGAGAGCTTCAAGACATTCATTGACCCAATGAATTGTTGACAGAAGACTTCCCACTCTTGCCATGCTTCTCAAGCCAGTTGCCATATTTCTGCATTGTAGGTATGTTTAAACAATTATTCATCATACAAATGGGTAATAAATAACGGAAACCATATCAATGACGATGTTAAAAGAGAAAGACTATAACCTTCCTAATCACCTCCTTCTGAGTTTCATTTGTCTGTCAAGAATTAATATGCTGATTCATTGCTAGCTCTGCAAATCAAGGTGATAAAAAAATAAGTCCCAACTCAAGTGTTTTTAAACTATATTCATCATTCCCCCTCTATATACATATATGTATACTTAAAATCAAATAAACAAAAAAGCAATAAAGAATGTATTTTGGTTGAATACTTGTCAAACATGCTTCTAAATAAATTTGATTTTGCAAAATTGATGTGGTTAAAATGATATTGGGACAGAAGTGATTTATACTTGGATGTTTTTGCTCTAAAACAAAGTTTTTATAAAATTCAGTATAAATAAATATTTTAACCTAACACAAGTATTTTTTATCAATTGTAGACAAATTGAGGTTTTGAGTAAAAACCAGTTTTTGTACAAAGTAACAAGACACATGAAAAGGAAAATCACTTACCACGTCCTCACCGTATATTTAAAGGAATGCATTGTGGCAATGTAAATTTGACTTTAATAGGCTTTGAATAAAAAACCATAGAGACGCGATAAAAAAATAAAAAATAAAAACAAATTAAGATGAAATAACAAGCGTGGGAAGAGAATATGAAACCTGAAATGATGCAAAGAGAAACAAAGATGAAATGATGGACGAAAGTAAAACATGAAATCAATAAAACGACACTTTAGACCCTAAAGAAGTTTGTGGCAAAATTTGAAGCAGATATTACTTTTTTAATGAAAAAGAAATTAAAGATGGTTGGACGATGCATCGATCAAATGATTTATATTAGTTTCTCTTTAATAATAGCAATAAATATTTTTTACAACAATATTCATGATTTTTTAATGGTAGTTTGCGGTAGATGTTTTTTATATCTTTATTTATAAAATAATTGCTTTTTTTGGAAAAAATATAATCATTTTTGAAAATTTGTCTCTTTTTGTCAAAGTTTTTTTTAAAATGCAAATCTAAAAAAAAATTAAATTACTTAAAATAAAAAAAATTGTTTTTAATAGATTTTAAAAAAATTACTTTTTATAACAATTTAAAAAAATAATAAAATGTCATATAAATATAAAATAATTTATCAAAAATATCTAAATTATTAATAAAAAAATCTACAAACAACCTTAAAATAAAAATTGAAAATGATTAAAGGATGCGAATCCAAACAGGATAGGGCAGGAGGTGGAGGGTTGCATTCGTGTCACCTCATGCGTATATATATAAGCAAAAAATGGGTAAATAGCTATGTGGTTCGATGTTCGTTGTTCGTTGTGTGTGCTTGAAACCCTAGAGTTCAAATTGGACGAGGTTTTTGCACTTCTTCAATGGATCGCAAGAGGGGAAGACCTGAAGGTTCCTTCAATGGCAATGGCGGCGCCAAGAGGGGAAGAATAGGTTTGTCTTTTTACTCTTCTTCTTGCCAGCTTTATCACTTCCTTCTTGTTTCCCTTACTTTGCTATGTGTCGAATGAACAAATGAAGGTTCTTTATTTTTAATACCTTCTGTAATTTATTTTCTCTCCTATCTTCATACACTCTAGTTGATTTAGGCTTTGTGCATTAGACGCTGAATTATTAATTTTCGTATCCTGCTCCGAAAACACTGAATATTCTTAAATTCAAACGAGCTAAAATTGCTTAAAAAGTCACATAAAATGGTCATCGGGTGTTATTTTAAGTTGAAGCCTAAAAGATAAAATAAGTTTTAATTAATGTTCTTCAACAGAAACGGAGTCCTTTCAATCTGGTTTAGGAAGCAAATTGAAGCCATGCACAAAGTTTTTCAGGTTCAAATCTTTAACTTATCTAAAATAAAATATAATGCAATTTCATATATGTACAAATTTTCTAATGTTTCAGAAAATAAATGATACAAAATCTTCTGCAACAACAATCCATATGATTTCACTAATCAATTGGGTAATTAAAGCTGTGGTACAGGTTCTACTTCTAATCATGATAACAAGACTATGAACAGAATTGTTGATTCTCAAGATCAGTTCTGTTAAGTGCTTGACAGGCTATATATAAACAAAAGCATTTCTATCATCTTTTGGGGATGCAAAACTTGATCCACATATATTGGTTTTGTACAATTTTATGCAAAACCTTATGACAAAGATTAATAAAATGGCTAGAGTAGTACATGGCTTACGGCATGATCTGTCAATAAAGCAAAATATAATTGATGCTCTAGGCATTCATAACATACTTAGTTGTGGATTATGTTTGAAAAACTTGATACTTTCTGGTATTCAAAAAATATACATGACCTGAGATTATAATTTTAATGTGTGTTGACTATATTGTTTATCACTTATGCGTTGTTGATATGCCTGTTAATTATATCGTTTATCTCCTATGTGCTGTTGGTAGTTTCTTATATTTTCTGGTTATTAATCACTTATAACCGTGTTGTGTGTGGTGCATATTCAATTAGAATAATAAACAGCTGTTGCAACCAATCTTTGTTACAATCATGACACTTTTCTTAATATTATCACTACGTACATGCCTTATTTTTTTGGTTAATTGCACTATAGTTTCTCCACTATGATTAATGACTACTATGCAAATTTGATCCTTTGATAAATTTTTTATTGAAATGTGTCCCCCCAGTTTTTTATTGTTACAATCAAGTCCTTTCCTTTCATTATTTTCCATTAACTTAAATCTCCAACTCCTCCCTTAGTGAATTGGGAGCAGAGGATAGATTTGCTATATGAAATGATTTAAATGTTTTATTATCTGGAAAGTTTTAAGTTGAGTTTACGGTTTTGAAGATGGCAAACGTTGGGAATTTTCAGGTTTTAGGTTGTGATTGATGGAGGTTTAAGACACTGTATTTGGCATTTTGGTATATGTTGTTGATGTTGTGTAATAAATAATGGTTTGAGTGTTTTAGGTTGTGAAATGATGATTTGAGCTTAAATAAACCCTTGGCACCCATCTATTGAGCAAGCCCGTCCTATGTTGATGCCGAATTTTATCTTGATCATTTGCAATATCCTCAAGCTCTCTTTTTTAAGAAGTAGTCCTTGCTGGGCCTAATTTATGTTACTATTTTCACCATCTTTTACAATATATATTATGTTTCTACTTTCTGTTAAAGTAGTCACAATCCGTGTTGTTCTTTATCACTTTTATCTGTTTATATTCTGGTTGTCTTGAAAAAAATGTACCACTCTTTTTATTACTCTGTTGTTTATGTTTGTGCGATATTAGGATTAATCCTTTTGCTATCATTTTTTGGCATAAGATTTGACTAGACCTCTATCTTGTTCTCCCTCCTTCTTTGGTGCCTGAGTTTTATACTGTCTCCTGCTGGTTTATTTTTGGGGGTAAATAATTATTTTTGTTTGAATCAGAATCAGTGAGGTCATGGTATTTCACATTTTCTGTATCTATCGGTGATAATCTCTATTTGCGGATGAAATAATGCTGATATTAGAATATGTAGAAGTATTATAAGTTGTGTTGTTACCATTTCTGTGCCATCTTCTGCATTGGAAGATATTGGTGTATTATGTGTGCAATATTTGATAATTGTTTGTTACAATACTTGCACACATCTGTTCATTTGGGTTCCATCAAATTGCAAAAATGATTTGAGAATCCCTAAAGTCATTCTGATATTTACTATTTTTGTAGTCTGAACACGTGGTTAATTTATGTATGGTTGTCTGATAATCTGATATATGCTTTCATCTATTGTGCAGCACCTCTGGATGTCCATTTGGTGAGGGATGCCATTTCCTGCATTACGTTCCAGGGGGATTTAAAGCTGTCTCTCAGATGATCAATGTTGGTAGCAATCCTGCTATTCCACCAATTGGTAGAAATCCAAATGTTCCACCATCATTCCCAGACGGGTCTTCTCCACCAGTTGTTAAGACCCGATTGTGCAACAAGTTCAATACTGCCGAAGGTTGCAAATTTGGTGATAAATGTCACTTTGCCCATGGTGAGTGGGAGCTTGGCAGGCCCACAGTCCCTGCATACGAAGATACTCGTGCCATGGGACAAATGCAAAGCAGCAGGGTTGGTGGGCGAATTGAGCCCTCACATCCACCTCATGGACCTGCTGTCAGCTTTGGAGCCTCAGCCACTGCAAAAATTAGTATCAATGCTTCCCTCGTTGGAGCTATCATTGGCAAAAATGGTGTTAACTCCAAGCAAATTTGTCGTATAACGGGAGTTAAACTTTCCATAAGAGAACATGACTCAGATCCTAACCTTAAAAATATTGAGCTTGAAGGCAGTTTTGATCAGATCAAACAAGCTAGTGCCATGGTTCATGACCTTATTCTAAATGTGAGTTCGGTCTCTGGTCCTCCAGGGAAAAAAATTAGTTCACATTCTTCTGCCCCTGCAAACAACTTCAAGACCAAGCTGTGCGAAAACTTTACCAAAGGATCCTGTACTTTTGGGGAAAAGTGTCACTTTGCTCATGGAATAGATGAATTACGCAAGCCTGGAATATGATAGAAATTTTAGTTTACATGGTTTTTAGGCGAGGATTGAACTTGCATAATTTTGTAGTTGTTATCTATAATTTTGTCAATCAATTTTTAATTTGCCTCATGTTAACTAGTGGGGATTGGGGAAATCTTACCTCAGCTTCTAAAATTCAATCGTCTTCCTTTGTAACCATATTTTTTAATACTTGTATAAGAATCATAAAGCCAAGATGTGGTTTCAGTTCTGATTTTCATATTTATTTGTTATGCTATGGGATTAAGCTTACCGTAAAAAACATTATCATGCTGTGCTCTAGTTTTCAGATTTAATTGGGCGTTGACCTGTAGACAGGTCGTTTGATCAAGTACCTCTTTAAATTTAAAATAATAACAGTATTTGTAGGATGTATTGATGTGATTAAAATAACATTGTTTGGATGAGAGAGAGAATGATGTGTCAAGAGATCAGAAAAATGAAGAGAAAGTTATAAAAGATATAGAATTAAACGGCAAAGTCACAATTCAATTGGACTCAAATTGTTGTACCAAGCGAGAGGGTCTGAAGAAAAGGGTTGGTATTTTGTATGGGAACTTACCCTTTCCTCTGGTGTGTATGTTTATAGTATATGGGTAGGTCCTCAGGTATTAATTGTACGAGCTTGCATAATTCAAGCAATTAGCTAGCTGTAGATGGATGGATCATAATCATTAAATTTGGTAGCTTGCAGAGTTAGATTAGATATTCACCAAAAGAGAAGACACGTGGCAATGGATGATAGCAAATTCGGAATGAATAGTGACCACATACTACTAATTCAAAAGTGAAAATGAAATTAGGGTATCAAATCAAATGAAACAATTAAAGAAAATAGAAAGGTTGAATTCATTGTTGCGCTGAAATAGAAACCCAAAGGTCCCACCATTGAAGAGACTAGAGTTTAAGACTCTTCCTTGTTGTTCAGTATTCAGTATTGTCACTTTCATTTAAGATATATTTCGCACTCACTCTCCGTATTTTTGGTTAAGTTAAGGCTACATCAATAATAAATTGCTTTCTTTGAAAATGATATATCCTTCCCTTCTCTCTTTCTTCCCCAACTCTCCTATATATTGCATTGCATTGCATGTTATAATTCAAGATTTTCTTCATCTTAACTTATTATACCTATTCATTCTGATTCTCGATCCACGCCTTAATTGTGAGTGCTTTTATTTATGCATTTACTTTATTATAATAATAATAATAATCATAATGGTTTTATTAAAGTACTTTTGAGCATTAGCTATTGATGTCTTACTTTATAGTAGTTCAAAATTCAATTGATGTCACTTCTTCTTGCCTTAATTACTCACCATTTTGTTCATTGGCAGGCAGGCTGCAGATGAATCAACAATTCATTCTGTGTTAACTTCCCAAATATTTTAATAATAATGCACCAACCTAAGGTACTCTGTCAGCAATTTACTTATCAACATCAAAACAAAAATTAATAGGCTCAACATATGTGTTAAAATAAATGAGCTTTAGATTTTATAATATAACTTGCAAATTAAATGGCACATTAAATTAATTTGCAATAAGAAAAGTCACAAAGACCAACATTATATGTATTTAGTAAAATGGTGTGAAAAAGGAACAAACAATATTAATTGGAAATTACAAGGATTCGAAATGAAAATAATATGTTTACTTCAAAATTAAATAGTCAAATTACATATTTTTTATATATTTTTTATGATAAAATTAGTTGATTAAGTTGAACATACTTTTATAGGGAAAATGTTGCTTAAAACTTACATTAATCCTTGTATATAAATATATTCATGTTGATTTGGTCGAGTTTCTATTTTTCCAACGATACAAGAACCAAAGGAAAAATACAGATCAAACTGACCCAATAATAGTAGACTCGTTGTTACATTTTTGTTTAAATTTTTTGAAGTACTTAAAAAAAATTATAACTTTTTTAAAAATAATTTCAAAAAAAGTTTTAACTGAAAAATTATTTTTAATACATTTTCATAAAAATAGTGTTAAATATTTTATCTTTTTGTTACAAACTTTTTTGAATAATAAAGTTTCAATAAATGGTTAAAATGAGAAACTAGTTTGAGTAACTAATCATAAAAATTATTTTTAAGATATTTTTTTTTTAATGTGATTTTTATTATATTAAAATCTCTAACAATAAATATTTAAATTATTGAATGTCAAAAATTACTTTTTTAATCTATAATTAATTGATTTAAAAAGCTTCTACTATTTTTAAATAGCTTCTTAAAAAAATCATTTTTTTAATAATCTATAACAAATGGGCCTAATAATAATAATAACTTAAATCAACCTTATTTAAAGAAAGTATAAATCAATCTTATTTTTTTATATTAGATAAGTTTGAATTTATTGAACAAGTGAATACAATCGGATCAATGGCTACCTTTAAGGGTGAATATATTTTTAAGTAGAACTAGACTATTTAAGGTTTAAGTATGGTTTTGATAAAAAAAAAAATATATTAACATGTAAGTTTAGGTCTTGCTTGGTACTTGACATAAATTTATTTTTATATTTGAGTATGATACTTTTTAAAGTTTAGTATTGATGGCTTATCTATTTGAAGACCTATTTTATATTAATGTTTTTAATTAAATAAATTGATATATCTTTAAATAGATTAACGGTCAAACATACTTTAAATGATGTCACAGTTCAATTCTATTTTATTTACTTTAAATGATGTTATAGTTCAATTCAATTTTATAATTACATTATCTAAATTCTATTTTATAATTACATTGTCTAAATAAGTAAATATGTTCACTTAGATTTATATGCTTCAATTATTGAAATGATAACTAAATACAAAATTTAGGTTAAATTACATCTGTGGTCCCTTAACTTAATTTCAGGTAACGTTTTAGTCTTTTATCTTTTTTTTTTCCCGATTTAGTCCTTTATTCCTAACAATATCAAATAAAGTATGAAAATATGAGTTTATTTGAAGTTTTGCGTTACGAATTTGATGAAATTTGTATTATATTGAAGAATATAATTAATTTTATGAGTTTTGATTAATTTTTTTTTAATTTTTGTATAAAAAAGGATAACATTATTGAAATTTTAAAACATAAAATATCAAATTGTCACTTAAAATTAAAATAAAGGACCAAGTTGGGAAAAAAGAAAGATAAAGAACTAAAACGTTACCTGAAATTAAGTTAAGGGACCACAGATGTAATTTAGCCCAAAATTCAATATAATAATAAAAATATTTATATTTATTTAAGTATGTCGGTTTGATCGGTGAAAAAGGTTGTTTTTATGGTCCAATAGCATGACTTATATTTATTTAAATAGATTTATAAAAAAAATCTTAATCTACTCTATTTAAAAAAAGTCTAATATTATGTATATAAGTACCAATTTTATAAACCTACTATTTATTGACCACAATCAATATATTGCAGGAGTCAAAAATATTCATAATTAAAAATAATCCAAAAATTAAAAAGTTCATAAAACTTTATGGGTTTAGTGGGACCTCTGGACTTATTTTTTCAATTTTTTTAACAAAAAAATTGACAATTTCTTTTGATTGTTTTTCAGAAAATATATTATTTCTATTTTTTTAAAAAAAACATAATTTACAAATTTTTTATTTCTTTCTTAAATTTTTTAATTAAAAAAATCAATTATTTTCACACATTTTTTTCGAGAAAAAAGATGTTTTAGATTTTTTTGAGAATTTTTTTCGAGAAAAATTAAATTTAAAAAGTTTTTTAAGAAAAAAAATCTCAATTAACATAACATTATGTCTACGAATCTTCTCAGTTAGACCCACAAAAAATAATAAAATAATATATCAGTATTTTGAAAATTTTATTACAATAAAATCCTGATATTAAAAATTTAATATGAGATTTTTAAAAAATTCTTTAAACTTTAAGATTTTTTTAACAACTCTAATATTATAGGTGTAACATAAGATAAATTATAGATCACTTTTATTGGATCGTCTAACTTAATCTTACTATTATAATTGTAAAAAGAACGCAACATAAAATAATAGATCTCGCAATTCGCATACCATGTTAAAAAAATTGATTACATTAAAAATATAAATATGATACATTATTGTATAATGATCAATGACTAAACAAACAAATATCTTAAACTTCTCATTATTATCACTCATTCTCGGAATAATTAGCACTCCTATCTTCTTTCTAATCATCACCGTAAACATTCAAAAATTCAATCTTTGAAGCACCCAAACTCTTATAATATTTTTCTTTGATGTTAAGTTAATTTTTAATTTTATGTGTGACATATTCTTTTTTTTAATGGAATATGTGAATTCGTCCTTTTTATTTATTTATGGAATGTGTGAATTCTTCATCTTGAAAAGGTAACCATACAAAAAACGGAAGTCTTGTTTGAGACAACCGTCTACAAAGGTAGAGATAGAAGATACGTGTAAAATTGGGAAAAAAAGATAATGCAATATTACATAAAATATAGTTTAGAATGTAATTATATAAGATATTAAATTTGATATATTACCAAAGGAGTGTACAGTATCCAATCCGTCCCACGAATTCGTCTTGTCTGGATTCTAAAAAAAATAAGGACATGACAAATACAAAGTAGAAAAACGACTGGGTTTAAATTAATTTAAAGACAAAACATTATTTTTTTTTGTTATTATTTTAAGTTATTATTAATTCACCCTCTTTACAAAAATTAATCACTAACTTAGTAATTTATATTTTGTAAAACAATATTTGTGAACTACTCTGCTCAAATGAATTGACAAATGATAACTATATGTGACTTATTATGAATTTATTTATGTTTAAATATTTTTTCTAAAAATAGTTTAAGGATTACTATTTGGTGTCTCGTCTTATGATTCGGTCTCGTCTTTATTTCATCTCTCGTTCCTAATGAATCCGCAACTCATCAAGTTAAAAGATGGATTAAAGTTAAAAATTTGATCCGATCAAATATTGAAACTTAATAAGGAACACACGAAATTCGATCTAACCCGTAATTTGTATAATCCTAAATGACCTACTAAAATAGTTTCCAACAAAAGCAACTATCCCATGCCTCCAAATTTTGTATATCTCAACCTTTATTTTTTTAGCAAACAAATAATATTAATTTTATTAATATTTATTAGGTCAAATGGTAATAATTTATCGACCACTTTGTTATTAATTAATACAATTTAAAATTAATCATTCATATTAATGTATTTAATATTGAATTGTATGTTGTTTTTTCTGTGATTGTTGGACTATCATATACACCGTTGATTTTTTTGTCTTCTTTTCTATAAATATCGTGGTAAAATTTGTTACCCTAACGACTAATCACAAATTACATTTTAGATGAATTTTAATCTAAATATTATTAAAGTTAAATATTAAGTTAAACAATACATACAGTCCCTTAACAGAATTTTAGTTATTTTTTTTCTTTTTAATTTAATCATTTATTTTAATTTTAAGTGACAATTTAAATTTTTATATTTTAAAATAAAAAAAAATTAAACTATCACTTAAAATAAAAATAAAAGATCAAATTAAATAAATAAATAACTAATATTTAACTAACATTAAATTAAGTGAAGCCATTAAATATACATTCACCTACACTCAATCAATCATAATCAATCATTGAGTTTTAAGGACAGCATTTCGCTTAAAGTAGCATTTTTGAAATAATATACTTGTGATTAACCATTCTTAAAACTAAAAGTTACTTCCTATGTTCTTATTTATTTATTTATCTATTTTGACTCACTTTACTTTGGTTTCGGTGAAAAACACTCGTGTCCGTTTGTCCATATAGACACGTTACTATGTTTATTTTCCCTTTTTTTACTTGAAAAGCTATGTGAGTAAGACCTGGTGAAAGGCCAAATGATGATAAAAATATTTGACAAAAATGTTTTGAAATAAATATGTTAATAGGTAATGGAAAGAAATGAAAATCACATAGAAGAGGCAGTTATGGAAAAAATTGACATAATGAATGAGAAGAAAAGAGGAGGCACAAAAGCTGCAACCCTGTTGCTTGGTACTAATGAAATGGTCCATGCTAATTCTTTATTTGTTTGTTTGATTTTAGCTCAATTATTGAATAATGAATGAATGCAGTGAATCAGGCATTAGCTACTTTAGCTTTCTATGGAGTTGGTGTGAACTTGGTTCTGTTCCTCACTAGAGTTCTTGGTCAAGACAATGCTGAAGCTGCTAATAATGTGAGCAAATGGACAGGAACAGTTTACATGTTCTCATTGATTGGAGCATTTCTCAGTGACTCTTATTGGGGTCGTTACTTAACTTGCACAATCTTTCAACTCTTCTTTGTTCTGGTTGGTATATTTAATTGGTTTTTGAGTTTTGTATAATTATCTATCTATCTATCTAACAAAAGTGGTGAATGCATAGGGGTTGGCACTGTCTACTTTGTCATCATGGCGTTTCTTGATTAACCCAAGTGGTTGTGGTGATGAACACACTCCTTGTAAACCAACATCATCAATTGGAGTATACATTTTCTACTTGTCTATATATTTAGTTGCATTTGGTTATGGAGGACATCAACCAACTTTAGCAACATTTGGTGCTGACCAATATGATGAGAAAAATCCAAAAGAGAGGGGTTTAAAAGTAGCTTTCTTTTGTTATTTTTACTTTTCACTCAATCTTGGATCTTTGTTCTCCAATACTGTGTTAGTGTATTATGAGGATACAGGGAAGTGGACAATGGGTTTCTTTGTATCATTGATCTCTGCTGTGGTAGCACTTTTGTGTTTCTTATCAGGATCTCCAAGATATAGATATTTTAAGCCATCAGGAAACCCTGTGGCAAGGATTGCACAGGTATTTACCATTGTTGTTAGGAAATGGAATGTTGTTCCTGCTAAGCCAGACAAACTTTTTGAGGTCAATGGCTCCAAATCTGCCATAAAAGGTTGTAGAAAAATCCTGCACAGTGATGATTTGAAGTAAGTTACTGCTAGCTATGACATTTCAATAACAATTCATATATGCATAGTGCATGTTAATTGTTTTCTTATAATAAGCATCTATGTTTCTGTATTGTACTACACCTATACTAAAAATTTGATTAATTTTGTGGCGATGGGCCGGGGCAGATTCATGGACAAAGCAGCAACAATTACAGAGAATGATGATGAGAATAGTAGAAACAATCCATGGAGGCTTTGCACTGTGACACAAGTTGAGGAAACGAAATGCATTTTAAGAATGCTACCAGTTTGGCTATGCACTATAACATACTCAATTGTATTTACACAAATGGCTTCACTATTTGTTGAGCAAGGAGATGCAATGAACTCCAGAATAGGAGAATTTCGTTTACCAGCAGCAAGTATGTCTGCATTTGATATCTGTAGTGTCCTTGTATTCACAGGAGTTTATCGCCAAATCCTTGTTCCAGTAGTTGGAAGATTGAGTGGTAATCCAAAAGGACTTACTGAGCTTCAAAGAATGGGAATTGGCTTAATATTTGGAATGTTGTCAATGGTTGCATCAGGTAAAAACAAACAAATTTAGTTAATGCTTTCATTCAAATGTTTATTGTTGATTGCATAAAAAATGTTACAACTAACTACTTATACCACAGGTATGACAGAGATTGCAAGGCTGAGACATATTATTCCAGGACAAAAGAGTAGTTCAATGAGCATATTCTATCAAATTCCACAGTATGTTTTGGTTGGTGCTTCAGAGGTTTTCATGTATGTTGGTCAATTGGAGTTCTTTAATGGACAAGCTCCAGATGGTTTAAAAAGTTTTGGGAGTTCACTTTGTATGGCTTCAATGTCACTTGGAAACTATATGAGTAGCATGCTGGTGAACGTGATTATGAGAATCACTGCAAGAGGACATGACAAAGGTTGGATTCCAGATAACCTTAACACAGGACACATGGATAGGTTTTTCTTCCTACTTGCAGGAATAGTTGCTTTTGATTTTGTGTTATACTTGTTCTGTGCTAAATGGTACAAGAGTATCAGTGTTGAGGGTGGTCAAGAGGAGCTAGTTGATGATGTTAATTGTAAAGTTTGAAAGTTGTTTCAATGACAAAAGATTGTCTCTACTTGTATAATCAAGTTGGCATCCAATGGCCCAGCATAAGTGGATTTCAGCTGATTTAAGTCTCACCACTCACCATTGATCGTGTACATTAATTCCATTCATAGTTTTATGATATATGAGTAGCATGTGGCATCTGATTTATGTAAAGTTAATAATAAAGTTGGATATATTTCTGCTTTACCAGATAAATAATTATTCCACTAATTAATGTTTCATTGAAGTAACAAAATGAGATGGAGAGCTTTGTTATGTTGTGTTCCGCCTCTGTTCTATAATTTTGTTCAAAACATTTTTAAAAACGTGTAAAATATTTAATTGCATGTTTGAAATTGCGTTGCTCAGTAGGAGACGGTATATTTCAAGGTGACAAGATTGACATTTTATGTTATCTTGCTTTGCTTTATTAAAAAAAGAATATTACAAAATAATCACTCGCCGTTTATTTATATGATCAAAAGACAAGTTTTAAGACAAAGTGTTTATAAATACACATTCACTCACGAATATGATGTTGGGTGGTTAGCTGAACATTTAAATTTTATTTATTTCTGTTAAAGATTATAATTGAGAGAATAATGCCAACACAATAAAATAACGTTTTATAAATCATAACGTGTAAAACAAAATTCCTAAATTAAATCCAAACAACTTCACATTTGTCTCATCGAGATTACTTGAACAAAATAAATTTAGTTATCTAAAATAAGATCAAATAATTTCAGATTTGTCACATCGTAACTATAACTTCTTAATTAACTAATAGACTAAAATAAGCTCAAATAATTTCAGATTTATCACATCGAAACTTTAACTTCTTAACTAACTAATAGAATTGTCGGTACAACCAAATATAGTTACTATGATTATCAATTATACCATTTTACACAACAACATAATATCATATATAATTGGCGAATTTCATCCATAAATAAATCAATCAATCGTTACAATACATAAAAATAAAATTTAGAGAAGAAGGATATGATTCTAGAATGATTAATTCAAACTCTGATGTTAATGGAGGCTATGAAACTTCACATTCTAGTAATCAAATTAATTATTCTACAAAACGTGCAAGGCATGAAGTAGAGGTTGGGAGGTGTGAAAAGTTCAAAGGTGTTGTGCCTCAACCAAACGGGAATTGGGGCGCACAAATATATGCAAAGCACCAAAGAATATGGTTAGGGACATTCAAATCTGAAATAGAGGCTGCAATGGCTTATGATAGTGCCACCATCAAGCTTAGAAGTGGAGAAAGCCACAGAAACTTTCCATGGAATAATCAAACAGTACAAGAACCTCTATTTCAAAGCCATTATAGTTTACAAATTGTGTTGAACATGATTAGAAATGGAACCTACCAATCTATATTTTCCACATTTCTTAACACTCAAAACCAAAGCCACTTTACAAATAATGGGAATTTAGGAGTGAAAGGTGAAGAAGAGTTTTCTTGCACAAAACTTTTCCAAAAAGAATTAACACCTAGTGATGTTGGCAAACTTAACAGGCTTGTTATCCCCAAAAAACATGCACTTACCTATTTTCCTTGTGTTTGTGGAAACAATGTAAAAAATGATGAAGAGTGTAATTATGACGTGGAGGTTGCATTTTATGACAAACTCATGCGATTGTGGAAGTTTCGTTATTGTTATTGGAAGAGTAGTCAGAGCTACGTGTTCACTAGAGGATGGAATCGGTTTGTGAAAGATAAGAAACTAAATGCCAAAGACACCATTGTGTTTTATTTGTGTGAGCCTATAAATTTCACAAAAGGAGGAGAGAGACAAGTGTTTTCCATGATTGATGTAATCTATAATAATGATGGTGATAGAATATTAAGACATTCTATTGAAAATAAGAGAGATGTGGATGTCAAACATATTTTGGGAAAAAGATTAGTTTACAATGAAATAGATGATGACGTGGATGATCAACACGATCGAGATACAATAGATTTAAATGTGTTTCATTCCACATATATTAATTCACCTAGAGGTTTAAGGCTATTTGGTGTAAGTATTAACTGAATAAATAGTAGTTTTATTCTTCTTGTTGAGGAAGAATGTGTTCCTCTTAATGTATAATAACAACATGCATTTGAGTTCAGAAATCACATAAAAATAATCGTGAGATAGAATGAATTGTCAAAACAGTGTTGATATTTTATTAGTTGTATACAAAATTGTACAATTTATATGCATGCCTCCATGTCCGTCGTTGATCTTGTTTATAGAGATGTAACTTGTTACATCTCCTATGCAAATAGTGGTCACAAATAGGGCTCTCCATGGTTGGATTTTTTAAAAACCAAATCAAAATCAGTTTAAAACTAATATATGGTTTTAGATTTATAATAAAATATATTATTTGGTTTAAAATGGTTATAAAATCAATTATAAAATTGATTATGATTAAATAATCGGTTTTTAATTAAACAACTGATTTCGAAAAATTCAATTTTAAAATTAATTTTTATTTTTTTCGATAAACTTTTTTTAAACTTTTTTCAACAAATTTTTTGAGAAAAAATTCGATTTAAAATTTTCTGAGAAAAAAAAAATTAATTTTTTTCTGATATTTTTTCGAAAAAAAAATCTCAAAATTAACAAAATATTGGGGGCCTATGAGCCCCCCTCCCTTAAGCCTACAAAAAATAATGGAAAAAATTGGCATAATATTAGAGGCTTAGTAAAAAAAATTAAAGGAGACGTTGAAGTATGGTTTTTTTGACAACTCTAGTAACAAGTAATTGATTAAATGAAGTTAGTAATATCTCAATGAAGTTAGTAATAAATTGTCCGAAAACGCTGCCGAAAGGTGGAAGGTCGATGGAGCGATGACAAGATCAGAATTGTTTTAGAGTTTTTGAGATTTAGAATATTTGGGAGTTGAGTAGATAAGAATCAAATCTAAATATAAAACATAAGTGCTGGTACATAAATAAACTCATGTGATTTTAACCGGATATTTAAAATGAATTTGGATCTGATTTTAGATTTATACCACATAACTAGATTTTTTCACAGTCCTAATCACAACAGATGTAATACATTTTTGTTCAGGGTATATTAATGAAAATGAATTTTCTTTTAAAAAGAGACTAAAGTACTCATGTTAAATTATTTTGAAAATTAATTTTTTTTAATTAATATTTTTGGTAATGATTACAATCCATTAATTCTTTCTTTATATTAAAACAAAAATAACATATTTTAACAAATATATCAATGACTTATTATAATAGATATTTTTAGAGATCGATGAGTCGTAATCTAAAATATTTAAAAGAATTTATGTATAAATTTATTTTATTTGGATCGTAATTCCACCAATTTTGTAGAAACACATTGTGCTCAAGATAGAAATTATCAAAGTCAAATAATAATAGAGTTAAGTAACCCAAACTTGGAGAAGTCAAATCAATGACATTTAGAGTCCAATTTGATTTCAATTGATGTTTTTATTTTCTTTATTTTTTTTTATTTTTTTTATCTTGGCTCATAACAACATATGCACTCCATTAAAGTTCGTTGTAGTTTATATTAAAGTTCGTTGTAGTTTATAAACGAGAAATATTTATTTTACACCGCGTTATTTAAATTTTGATTTACTTGTGATATTATTTACAATTAAAAGATGTTTCTATTTTTACTCTTTATTATAAAATAAAAAAACTTTCACATTATATTTATTATCTATAAAATTTGCAATTTTTGTTATGAAAAATTTATTTCGCCATTCTTTACTGATTTTTTTGAAAAAAAATAAAAAATTAAAATTAAGTGGTTTATAATGAAATTGATAACATGAAAATACATACAATATTGTTTTCAAACAAATAGATCCTAAGCGGTAAAGTTTGTAAAATTGTAATTAAAAATAAAACAAAAAAAAATATGAATGTGATTTTATCATTGGCTATGTGATGGTTTAATATTAAAAGATGATATAAGGTTGACTAATTTTAGTGTTCTTTGTATATGTCTTATTATAAAAAAATGTCACGGCACAACGTTTTTTAATAAACAATATATTATCAAAGAGAGTTAAGAGTATATGATTTTTCAACCTTAACAATATATCAAATAAAACCGTCTAAATTCAATATATACCATAGGGGTTTCCTTTGGATGAGGTCCGCATGTTGTGGGCCAAATAAGGAAGCCTATATTGGCGGTGAAAAGTAAAAAATAAAATAAAATAAAATAAAAAAAGTAAAAAACAGAACGAACGAAAGTAAAGGTAGGTTAAGTGAAATTGAGCGGCGGGAAATGTAACCTCCATTTGTTTTTTGATAAAAGAGATTGGAATTCAAATTGAAAAAAAAAGATACTATAAATTAGATTTTCATTAAATAGAATTGAAATTTAAAGGGGTTCATTCAGTATCAGTGTTGTTGTTGTCGTTAGGGTTTAAAGAATGGTGCGCAAAGACAACAACAACGAGGAGGAGGAGGAGGAGGAAGAGGAACAAGTTTCACGACGCGTGAAAAGAGAACGCCTCAGTGAAAACAACGCCGCCTCTGATCATCAGGACACCACCAGTCGTAGAATCATCCGCTCCGAGTTTCTCAAACTCAAGTCTATCATCAATGGTATTTATGTATTTATATATTTATATTAATTATTTTCACAACAACAACAAATGAACTAACCCTAGTTAATTAATTAATGGTAACCAACAGAGAAAAAGGATGATTTAATTAACAGTGATTCTGACAAGTTCGAATCAATCCTCAACGAGTTCGACAAGTTACACGACCAAGTTAAGAAACCCCGAGAGCAAGTTGCTGATGCCGAAGCTCTTCTCGATCTCACACGCTCTTTGCTTGGATCCGTTAAGTCTCTGGTCAACGAAGGAGTCACTCCTTCTCAGTTTGTTTCATCTCTTCTCAAACATTATGCACACCCACCCAACGATTCTATTGACTGGCAAAAACTCGGCATTTCTGTTTCTCCCATTTTCCTCACGGTTCATGGCTCTTCTACCATGTATGTCTCTTTCTTTCCTCAATGCCTTTTTATATATTACTATTTCTCACTGTTTCTTTTATTGTTTCAAGGCTTGGTCCCATGGAAAATCAGTTGAAACAGCGCAAAACGGCAGTGCCTAGAAAGCGTGCTGCTCTTCCTTCAACTATAACTGCTAGGCCTGAACAGGTAACATTCCTATGCTCCTTATGGTTGGTTTTATACCATTTAATTTTATTTAACTGATATGACAATGCTCTAGATTTGTTTCACTTTTGCTATTTGTTTTTTCCCCCATACAACAAAAAAACACGAACTTCATTGTTTTTATGTGAATAAAATGAAGATTCCTACTTTGATTTTGCTATGTTCAACTTAATAGTAGTTTTGTTGTTGGTTGGTTGTTCCAATTGCAATACAGACTGGGAATCAATTTTTCTGTGTTTTGTATATTTCAAGTAGTTTTTGGTATGTAATGGTGCTTATTGTTTGTTTGAAACAGCTTGATGAGACTGAGGGAGGGGAAAAAACTGATACTGACAAAAACATGTCAATCATGTTTGACATATTAAGGAATAAGAAAAAGGTCCAACTTGAACACATGATTTTGAACAGAGTTTCTTTTGCTCAGACAGTGGAAAACTTGTTTGCCCTCTCATTCTTAGTCAAAGATGGTCGTGCTGAAATCAGTATGGATGATAAGCGTTTACACTATGTTTGTAAGACTTGCTGCTCACTATTGTGTAATTATGTTTGCTTCTGATTTCTTTTTTGCACCGTTTGTACTCATCAGATATATGCTATCTTATTTTTTTCAGCACCTAAAAATGCTCCTGCTGCCAATTCTGTAATGTCAAAAGAAGTTACTTATACTCATTTTGTCTTCAGATATGATTACAACGATTGGAAGGTATGGACATGCCACCACTTCTTGTTTAGAGGAAATTTAAGGGCATATCATGAATATTGATGGAATTTTCGTGAGGTGAACCTGTCATTTTAAGAAAACTGTATCATTGATGTTCAGTAAGGAAAAACAGATAGTAGTTTATTCTAGTTGGCATAGAACTTTGTTCAACCAACAGTTGGTCTTCAGAGGAGTAAAGGAAATGAAGAATTGGTGCTTAACAGAATTTAGCTTTTGCTTTATTTCCTGGAAATTAACATACACATGTTTTACACTGTTAATTTGAATGGAAGTTATGCTTTCAAATAATACATTACATTGTTCATTTGAATTCCTTAAATTATGATTATATATGTAACTCCATTGACATCAATTTCAGATAATGAAGGATATTGTGCCTGATGGCAAAGAGCTAATGCCACATAGGGGTCAATACAGCACTGTGGCTAACCCTGAGGCAGAGATGAAAGCTGACCATTCCCCACCAGCTTTGGCTGTGACTCCTATCAGGAAGCTATCCCGGAACCGAGGGCGGGTTCTGCAGGAGGAAAGCATTGTGGAAGAAACTCCTGATTGTGACAAGGAAACTACTTCTAGAGCTGCTGCAATCCGAAGGTGTAAACGTAAAATCTATTAAGAAATTGCATACAAGGTCCAGGTTTTTTGTTTTTTTGACTAACGGTATGGATCAACATAGAATGTACTTTAGTATGTTTTGCTCAGCATATCAAACTGAGTTTTTCTTATGTATAGATGATGTAAATATTTGTAGATCCTTTGAATTACAATGCTATTTGAAGGCTGGTTTTATTATGCAAGTGCTTGTAATGCATTGTACATCTCCCTTTTATGGGTTTTTGGAATGTTGCTTCATTTGACATCTCTTTTAAGTACAGTTGTTAAATTGATTAAATGTGACACGTTAAACAATTGGTGATCAGCTTGTGAATATGGCCATTTTTTAGTATACCTGATTTGGAAAACTCATTACATTTCAACAAGTAATTGGTTTACGAACAATTTAGGGGGTGGGGATGAAGAAAGTTCTTACATTTATGGCTACGGATGTAAGAGTTCATCTGTAGGATTATATCTTAGTACTTGTATGGCTATGTTTTCTTATGTTGGTGAAACTTTTGTGAAAAATAAGATTTTAAATGGAAATGACTTAATATTGAATGACTTGATGCAAGTTGCTGTTTAACATTTTCTTAGTTATAGTTGAACCTCCCTTGATCCGTGTGTGAATGGAAATAAAATTTCCGTATTTATTTTGCCAACTCTGGTCGAATATGGCAAGACTAAGGTTAAAAAAGTGATGCAGAAGGAGGCTGGGACTAATCAAACAGAAATGGCAAGACAGTACATAAAATTGTTGTGGGCTGGCACATTTTTCACGTGTAACAGTAGTTTATACTAATTATGATGTTCGGATGGCATTACAACACTATTGAAGCAATGTTCTTTTTAACTAACAACAAATTGAACAGAAATCAATTAACTCTAATTCACTACTGGTGTAGCAAACCAACACAGAAAAACAGGTAAGCATGGTGATGAGTCTCAAACAGCAACCCATAATTTAAGCACTATAGCTATCAGTTGGATGTTTTATTTCCCTGCATCTGCAACTGGGACAGGAGTTCCTGTGTAAGGCACAGGTATGGCTTTCAAAGGAATGGCTTTTCTCAGTGTTATTCCAGTTCCCTCTGTCATGTCCATCTCCTCTGGCTTAATGCCATCAGGCAATATCCAATCAAAGTATTTGAGAAGGGAGCCTAGTGCCATTGGAAGCACACGAGAGACAAGTGGCATTGCCGGGCACATTCTTCGACCAGAACCAAAAGGTATAAACTCAAAATGCTGTCCCTTGTAATCTACCATGTTTGGCTCCATAAACCTTTCTGGCAAGAACAATAAGGGATCATCCCACACTTTGGGGTCCCTCCCAATCGCCCAAACATTCACTAAAATTTGTGTCTCTTTGGGAATGTAGTATTCTTGAATGTTGCAAGAGTCCATGGCCTTGTGAGGAACCAAAAAAGGAAGCGGTGGGTGAAGTCTCAAAGTCTCCTTGATAACTGCTTTGAGGTAGGGAAGATTTTCAATGTCATTTTCTTCAATTTTCCCTATTTTGCTCCTTAGTTCCATTTGCACTTTCTTTAGCGTTCTTGGACTGTGCAGAAGCTCAGCCATTGCCCATTCTATTGTGCTTGTTGTCGTGTCTGTCCCTGCAGTGAACATTTCCTACAATCCAATATTCTTTATCAATGTTACAATACACCATCTTTCTTCCTCTATTAATCTTTGTTTATCCCACCCAATGATTTGACAAAATAAACACACACTATATTTTTCATGCGAGTAGTCTAAGTCTCCCGTATGGTTACAAGGTTTTCATGTCCGGCTAAAAAACTCTACTATAATTTGGATTTTAAATTTAGAGTTCAAGCTCAATATTTGAGATTTTTGGGCCAACTTATACGAATTAGTCCATTTTGACAACTCTTTTACTAGTTTATAATAAATACAATGTAAATATATATTCTAAAAAAAAAGAGTAAATAGATATAGTTAGGGGTTAGAATATATTACGCAGATATATATTCGAGTCTAAGATTTCACTTATGTCAGGCCGATCTTTTTTTAAATTAACAAGATTAGGGTTTTAAAATATTATATTAAATCATAAAAAATTACATTTAATTTTATTGACCTATTAACTCATTAAGATATAAAACATGTTTTAAAATAAGCTTATAGGCCATACAAGGCTTTCATAAAGACTAAATTCAGGTTTAAAAAATCTTATCACAAGCCAGAAGTCTGATTTAAACCTTAAACTTTTTGATAGGCAATAGTTTAGTCTAACATATTCCCCCTAGATATAATAATTAATAATGTATATGGAAGTGGGTGAAAGAAATGCAAATAAAAATGAATGATGTTAGAAGAAATAGAAAGATAGAAGTATTTGTGTTAGACATAATAACCACGTCAGATAATATTGTGTTTTGGACGTTGATATGAATAAGAAAATAAAATTAATTAACAATGTAAAATTAATTATGCAATTTGAATCGTCTGAACTTAAATCAAAGATTCACATTTATTGTAATAAAAAAAATATTTGTTGCAATTACTGTACCAAATCTTCGTCCAAGAAAATGAGAAATAAGTTTATGAAAGGAAGAGAAAGTTGATGTTGAAAAAAATATGCATTTGACCTAAAAAATATTGTGAGAAAATTTAGGCTAAGGATAGATATGATATTTTTGTAAAAAGTATGTATTGTTAAATTTATTATTCTTTATATCCCATAATAAATTATTCATTCTATCATTTCATATAGATTAATATATATATATATATATATATATATATATATATATATATATATATATATATATATATATATATATACTTTTGTTAGGTTACTATATCAATTGTTATGTATTCAATATTATAATTAATACAAAATAAAAATAATAATTTAAGAATAATGTAGAATTTTGATTCTCTCAATCTAAACATTCTTTAATTTCTATCAAATCTCTTTATTTATCTTAATTTTACTTTTCTTTCTTTAATTTATTTTGAATTTGAATTAAAAGTTTATATCATATAGATCACACATATAATTTATTTACATAAATTTAAAAATAATTTGATATTTTATTGAGACAAATTAAAATTAACGGACACTTTTACTAAAGGGCATTAATTTTTCATGAATCTCATTAATATATAAATTGACTTTAAATTTGTGTAAAGTTTTATGCATGATCTATCATATATGATATAAAATTTCAATTTAAATTAAAAATTGAATTTTTTTGAAGGAGATTTGAAATAGAGAAAATCATATTAAAAAATTATTAATATTAATTAAAAATGGAAAGGATCGTTGACATTTTGTATTAAATAGGTGAGTCGATAATGTATAGTAGTGAGGTGAGGGAGTTACCAAGACAACGACGTTAATAGTTTTGGAAGTAAAGTGGTAGGGCCCAGTGGCAGCATCTCCGCGAAACTGCAACAGCACATCCAAAAAGTCTTTGGTGTTTCCATCACTGCTACCTTTCATTCTTTGTTTGATGAACCATCCTGCTATCTCAAACGCTTCTTCAACATGAAACTTTGTGTTTCTCCTTAAACCTTGTGGATCAAGCCACCTCAACATTGGGAAATAATCAGCTACATTTGGTTTACCAGTATACTCCATTATCTTAACAGTATGGTAATGGAATCTACCTCCTCTTTCCATTTCCATTCCAGGCCCTAACAAATCCTTTGAAAAAATAAGGTTCCCAATGAGGTTAAAAGACATTGTGAAAAGAAAATTACCAACATCAACACCAACACCAACAGAATTAACAGATTCATGTTCGATCAAATTCAACATTCGATCTACGCATTTTGCACGCACATCTCGCATAGCATCTAAGCGACTAGTGACAAAGAACTCATGAGTAGCCAATCGTTTCAACATGCGCCAGTGTGAGTTGTATTGAGAAGTAATGAGAGAACCTTCAATAATACCATTCTCATAATTACCTTTCATGGCTTCATAAACCTTCCTACCAGCAAGAACAACATCGTTGTTTTTGAACATTTGACGAGCAACTTCACTGGAGGAGACAACAACGGTACACATGGAACCTAACCAAAGGGTCATGATTGGACCGTGTTTACGAGCAAGTATTGCAAATGATTCATGTGGTGGTGATGATGACAACCTTGCTAGCTGCAAAATGTTTCCAACAATTGGCCAACATGTTGGAGCAGGTGGAAGCTTATTACCAAATTTCAATCTTTTATTTCCCAACCACATCCATGCCAAACCGGCTAATACCAAACCCACAACCCCATAATATTCCATTCTTATATAATTTGCTTCATTCATTCTACCTCCTATCCTTTTTATAGGATACACAACATGTTATCACCCAATTTTTAAATCTAATTTATTCAATATAAAATCGTTATGAAAATTCTTTTTTTATTTATAATAATTGACTCGTTTTTATATTCCATCTTAGATATCATACTTTTTTTATTAGTACTTATTATGTCTCACTGTAATCGATATATTTATTATTTTGTAAAGGTTGAAAAGATATATAGTAAATTGTACATTTGTTCGATCGCTAATGTTATTAAAAAGAAATAAATTTAATTTTTTTTATAAATATTTATCTGAAAGTCTTTCTTATTTTGATTTTAATCATCATTTCTCTCGATTTAGATTAAAAAAAAATTAATAATATTTTTATGAACATAATTAATAATATTTTAAAATATAAAGTTATAAAATATTTTGGAATATGACAATATTTTACAAATAAAATAACTATTGTGAGACGAAAAGTAAAATTCGCAACTTTTGTTGGTTTTTAATGGAAGAAGTAATATTGAGAGAATGAAATTATTATTATTTTTTAAATATTTATATTATTTTTTTATGAAAATAATTAGGATGAAATAATAGTGCCTCCATTTGAGATAGGAATGACTTTACTGTTCACTGAAACACTTAAAAAAATAAAAAAACTATTATTTTTTACAACATAGTAAATAATTATTATGCGTATTTTACGGATACAAATCAATCATCTTTTTTATTAAATCAATATTAATCATTAATTATTTATCATCTTCTGCAACGCATTCTTAACGCGACGTTTTTTTAATCTTCATTGACTTATTATCAAATATCATTGAACATGCGACCAATTAAATAAATCGTCTTAAACACGAAATCAATAAAAAAAACATAAAATTGATCATCAAATCACCACTGAATATTTAAATTGGAGGCAGCTCGAGATTGGAGCTCTTTTAAACAATTTAGAAGCTAGATATGTGGTATATAGACTATAGAATAAATATAAAATAGGTTAAATAAATTTGTAGTCTTTATAAATTTTAAAAGTTTACTTTTTAATTTTAAGTAAAAAAATTACATTTTTTAGTTTTTATAAAGTTATCTTATAAGCAGTTTTATTTCTTGTCGGAATAAAATATGATTAACTGTCCTTAAGTTTTTTAATGATTTTTCATTAATGTTTTTATCATTATAAAAAGTTTTTTCATAAAAATTTAAATTTTTTTAATTTGAAATTAATTAAATATTAAATTTATAAATGTTTAAATGTAACAGTTTTTAGTTTTAGTTCCTGTAAAAAATTTTGTTTAGATTTTACACTTGTAATATCAAAAAAATTATTTTTAATCCTTAACGTTCAGTGAATATTACAAAAAATATTAACATACAAAGGGAAACGTGGATCAAACATTTAAATATGTTTTTTGTTCCTATAAATATAACAGTTTTCAATTTTACAAAAATATTTATTTGAATTTCATCTCTGCAATATCCAAAAACTTTAATGTTGATACCTTAACGCCAAATGGAAATTACAAAACTTGAGCCGACAAATAGAGGAAAACGTGAAATACAAATTTAAATAATTAACGTTTTCCTTTATCTGTATTACAGAGATGAAATCCAAACAAAAAATTTTACAAGACTAAAATTAAAAACTATTATATTTACAGGTACGAAAAACATATTTAAATAAAGACTAAAACTGTTTTGCATGATAATTTTATAAAAACTAAAAATATGATTTTTTTTTAAGAAGAACCGAAAACAAAATTTTAAAATTTATAGAAATTAAAAATTTATTTAATCATATAAAAGATAAACCATTCAACAATTGATTTCGATGAAATCCTAACAATTATTTTTTACCAAAAGAAAAATCCATCTTAAATATGTTATCATCTTTTTAAAACCCCTAAATTTTAGTACTCGCCATGTCCCATAATAATTAAAATATTTGATTATTTTACACAAATTAAAAAAATATAAAAATAAAGTAGAAAACAATAATTTTACTAAATTACTTTTATCACACACCGGTAAATTTAACGTTTTCGTAAATGTAAAATAAAAGATGTTAAATTAAAAATGATGCTTGTGTTATTAGTTAGAGAATATAAATAAAAATATAATTAATAATATTTTAAGAATTGAAAGTGTTAAATATTTTTATTAGATTTTTTTATATATAGTTCAATTATTTTAAGACGAGAGGAGTAATAAAAATTACAACTTCTATTGACTTTTAACACAGGAAATATTAGATTTTATCGATAATCATAATCATTGATAAGTTCTATGGTGCTATAAAAAAATGTATTGGTAATATGAATACGTTGAATAGTAATTTTGTTTTATTTATTTATATAGTATCTTTTAAATTTGATTATATTAAGAGTTTTTGTACATTTATCTATTTAAATTTGACTTTAATAATTAAATAAGTTGTTTTATAATTGAATTTAAAATTATAACTAAACATTAAGATAGATTCAAAAGATAAAATTTAAAAGTTTAGTAGTGTTAAATCTAAAACATGTTAATTTTCAAATATATCATACATGTCCCATAATCATTATGAATTGTCATTTGCTTACTCTTTTGCCGCCATCCATTAGGATTGATCAGAGTCCCTCTATTTTTCTTTCACTAGATTGGTTTAGGATATTTTTTTATTAAGATTGCTATCTCTAAATCATTTATCTCTTAGTTTATACATAGATTTAATTTTTCTTTCGTATTTTGTCTATGATTTTTTTGTTTGAATGAAACGTAGTTTTGTTAGTTGATTTAGTATAAGGTTTAACATCTTGGTGCTCATTAGGTTTAGATTTAAAAATTAGTTTCGATCAATTATATATTTAACTAATGTTTTTGACGTCAGCAATATAATCTGAAAGAAAGAATGAGTACATTTCAAACACTTTAGTTTTTGTCACAATTATAGATATTAATTTTTTTAATATTTACTTTAATATTTTAAATTTATTCACATATTCATCATTTTTTATTTTTGAATTGGTATTATTTTCCATCAATTTATTCTTTCAATTTGCATACTTAAATATTTGTTCTTTTTTTTTAATCAAAAATCAATATTAATCGTTGACTTATTCTTTAGACATATTCTTAAAGTAACACTTTTTTTATTGAATTATCATGGAACATGCGACCTACTAAATTAGATTATCTAAAAAAATCTACAAAATTGATCATAAAATCACCAAAATTGAAAGCTATGAATACCGGTTACAGGGATATTAAAGTCGACCAATCCAACGGTAGTGCTATGTAGGTCAACATCTTAGTATAGACTGAGCTATAACAAAAAGAGGTTTTAAACGAAATGTGTTTTTTGTCCCGACAATTTAGTCCATCTTAAAGACGAGTTAGACGGGAATTACTCGTTACGTTGTAAAAGTAAAAGTTCTTACTAAAAAAAAAAATTATTAGAAGCAAATACTCAAGCAACATAAGTCAAGAAGTTATCTATTTAAATTTTTTAAAGTCTTAGTTTAATTTTATTATCTATTTAAATTTTTTAAGTCTTAATTTAATTTTATTATCTATTTAACCTTTTTAAGTCTTAGTTCAATTGATAAATATCGATATTGTTAGCTAGATTTGAACCCGAGACTTTAAAGTTGTGAGTTAATTATGGTAGAATTTATAATCTCTTCTAAGATTAAAAAAAATTACTATTAGATCATTATATACTATATTAAATACTATTAAATACTATACTGTTATGTAAAGTCGTACTTGGTTAACTATTTTGCTGTGTAAGATCTTATTTTGTAAAAATTTTAAGTTGTACTTTGTAAGAAATACTCTAAACTAGGCATGACATTTGTTACTTGATTTGTGGGGTACTGTGTGTTATAATTTTATTTTATCATTTTTATTGTGGTATTTGGTGACTGAAAGTATTTTTGTGTTATAACTTTGTTTTTAAATGAAAATAGGAAAATATCGAAAGTAATAATAGGTCAAGTTAACCTTTTGGCGCAAACAAATTAGTCTTGGTAAATTACATATCGATTATAAAGTGAGTCGGCCTGAACTAATTGATTCATGTGATTGAACTCTTCGGACTAGAATGAGACCATCCAAACCAACCAATTTGATAGTTATATGAATAGTCTATAATTTTCACATAAGAAAGTGAAGTGAGAAACTTACCAACATAACATAAGCAATCTTTTTAGAGACACAACTTAAAAGTTTTCACCTTACACCCTCAAATAAATAAATATATATAATTTAAAGTTTGAATTTTGAGCCTCAGAGGTCAGAGTCACAAATGACATTGTTATTTGAACTTAACCCAATGAATTAATTGAAGAACGAAAGAGAAAGGTTCAATATCACCCAAAGCGATAAGCACTTACGCTGTGTCAACAAATTGGCTTTGAGCTCCGGAGATAACAAACACTCGAGTCTTAAGGAAACCTTGTCAACCCTCATCCAAATTGAACCACAATCGTTCTGTTAGTAAGACTTTCTATTTGAATAAGGAAAGTTCTCTATAGCCTTTATCACGACTGAGTTGTAATGACTCATAAGTCAATATAAAACATTAACAAACAAACTAATTTAAGAGTTAATATTGCCATACAATTAAGGCTCAAAATTAGTATAAATAAGGGGTCAATCCCCATGTCTTATATATGTTGCCCATATCCTAATACACTTATTAAACCTTGTTATCACTTTGTTTTACTTTGACATCGGAGTATCTTTGTAGTTACACTTGATAAACAAGAATTTATCTGTTTTTAAAAGCTTTATTCAATATGTTAAAAAGATATTTTTAATTCGGTTTTAGTTCAATCTCACTACATTTTTGTTTTATTTTGGTTGCAAAGAGAAGTGAAGGAATAATTGAAGATTCTTGGTGCAAAGAGCCATGAGGTTAAGTGGTGTAGTCATGGTCCATCCTAATCAAGAAGATGGAAGAAAAACAAGTTACAGCAAGATTTACAGTTGAACGAGAAAAGTGAGAATTTTCCACGCCAAGGCGACAAGAATTAATGTGTGGCCGTAATGGCCGTTACAATTGTAATCTGGTCAATTTCTGAACCATTTTTCTTTTGTGAAATTCTAATGGTTTCTTATAATTAAAGCCCATGAGGCACATCAGCTATAAAAAGGAAGAAAATACTCACTTTAAACACATTTCTACTCACAATCTCTTGTTACTCTTGCTTTTGTTATTGTAATTTTTTTAGCAAATTTCTAGTTTCAATAATATCCAATTTTCTATTTTTATTTTGTTATTCTATTTTGTTATTTTATATTTCCAATGTTTTTATATTTAAGTTTTAATTTTATTATGATCATGTGTGAGTATATTTTTCTTGTCTAGGAATTGTAGGATTTCCAATGATGGATCTCTAACAATTTTTATTTCTTTATGTTATTGTATCTATCACTATCAAAAATTACAATTCAAATACTTTATTTTTATTGTGAAATTTAATTAAAAATCATCCTTTTTGTTAATCATTATAGTAAAGAGAGATTGATAGTCATAATAAAGTCGTTGTGGGAACGATAATTTTTACTACGCGATAATACCATACATTTGGTGTCCTATTAACATCCATTCATATTCGAATACGAGCGTATGAGATGTCAAGGACCCAACCCAAATAGATCATCATCTAGAGGTGGTCAACTTCATGTTCTTAAGCATGAACAAATCCAAACAAAAAATAAGTGATCAGAACTTAAATGAAAGAGAAATCTTTTACTTTAAATTTGACTGAGAATTAAGATATTACTGATAAAGAAGAGAAAAAGAAAATATTTAAATTCAAAGAATACCATGAAAATGATTGTGTTTCAAAGACTTTTAAAGTTAAGGATGAGAATAATATGTAGGTGTAAAATTCTACCATAGAATCCACAAGGTACAAATAAACCGACTAAAAAGTGATAAATTCAATGAACTGAGAACCTTAAGTATATGTTGATTTAGAATATAATTTCAAGAACATTTTAATATACAACTTGCAAAAAACCTGTGTTATGGCACGAGTGATACGTCGTTAATATTTTACACGTATCTCGTGTAAATTTTAAACAAAAAATTTATTTTATTTATCAATAATAAATATTTATCCAATATTTTTATATTTATTAATGTCAAAGATACCATATTTTTCACTAATTACATAAGTGATAAATAGCGGCAAATATTTGTTCTCTAATTTTTATATTTATTGTTGGCAACATATTGTTTTATGTGTATTAGGAAAAATATTTATCAAATATTTTATTTATATTTATCAATGACAAATATATGTCCTTTTATTTATTTATATTTATCAATAATAAATATTTGTCACATATTTTTTATATATTAAATGGCAAATATATGTACTGTAATTTTTATATTTATCCTTGACAATGTTTGTCATATGTAATTTTTTATATTTATTATTGACAAATATTTATTCTATATTTTTTAGTAGTTCTTAAAATTGGAACAAAGAAGAAAGAAATAAAAAATAAAAGACCAACAAATATTTATTCCATCATTTTTTATATTTATCACTTATGTAATTTTACTAAAACTATAATTTTTTTATATTTATCACTATTAAATATTTATCCCACTATTAAATATTTATGTGCGCTTTTTTTCTTCCTGATTTTATATGCAGATTTACGTATTTTAATTTTGTTTGCAGTCTTTTTGTGCAGAATATTTTTACCTGATTTTATTTTTGCAGTCTTTTATTTTTATTATTAATTGAAACAATTTATTTTTTTTATTCTCAATTTTTCTTTCACAATTTTTATTACACAATTTTTTCTCTTTAAGTTTATATTATTTAAATTATCAACATCCTAATTTTACTTTTATGATTTAAATTATCAACATCTTAAAAGATGGAAAATTCAAATTTATTATTTACTTTTATTACTTTTAATTATTTGTGTCATATATTTAATATTAATTTGTATTATTGTTATAAAAGTTTATGTTCAATTTTATTTTGAATTAAAATTAAATTAATATTTTAAATTATAATAAAATTAAATATAAATAACATATTAATATATAAATTAAAATTGTGGGATTTAATATAATCTTTAAGAGTTAAAAAATCAATGACTTTTTTTTTTATGATGTAGCAAAGTGGCTCCCACTTAATAATTTATGTTATTATATTAATATTAAAAATTATATATGTATAACAGGCAGTTACTACATTAAAATAGGAACACAGTAGTAAATGCACTAAACAAGTGTACGTAAATCTTTTCCTGTGTAAATCATACTACGAAGAGTCTACCGCAACAACCATTATCTTTTAATTCAATCAGGATTATTATTAACCATAAACTAAACATATGATAATGGTTAACATTTCACCACACTATTATCATATAATCAATATCATCAAGTTATGAAGCAATTAAACAAATGGAAAATGATATTTTCACGGACATACTTTTGCAAAAAATAAAAATTTAAAGTGAATGGTTCATTTCACCACTATACTTTCCATAGTTTTTTGTCAAAGAGCAAGAAATTTGACCTTTTTTAAAGAACACATATATGGTATTTTATATTATTTTAAAAAAATTAAAAATGATTTTTATAATATTTTTAAAAATAAAATTTTAAAAGAAAAATTGATTTAAAAAACTTATTGTAAAATATGACTTTAAGTATTTCATCTATTTTCTATTATTTTTTTTGAATAGTGAAATTTTAAAAAATAATTAAAATAAACAATTATTTTGAAAAACTCTTTATAAAAATCATTTTTAAAAGTTACATTTATAAAAAAATATGATTTTTATTATATTAAAATCTTTAATAATAAATATCTAAATTATTATTTTTAATTGGTAATAAATAAACCTAAAAAATTTATACTATTTTTAAATAAATTTTCATAAAAATCATTTTAAAAAATATAAAATATTTTATTTTTCAAATCTTAAGCAAACCGGCTTAATACATAATACTTTGGTGACATAAATTAATGTCCTAAACAAACCTTTCCATAAACCAAGCAATTAAACAAGTATATTTATCGCAAGTAATAATGTAACGGGCAGTTATTACATTCAAGTATATTATAATATAATATTTAATCATTTCTTTTAAAACCACACAATTACCAACTATATAAAGGAATAAAATTTTAAACTTTAGAGTTTGTTTGAGAGATAAGTAAAGAATTAAGAATTATTTCAGTCAATATTTAAATTAAAGTTTTTTTCATATAATTCATCTTTAATTATAATTCAAATTATTAATCATTTAACCTAAATCTCAATCTTAATTTTAAATTTTTATTACATGGTTTTAACAGTTATTTAATATTAAAAAGTAAATTATAAAACAAAACACCGTAAACTTTTGTTAGAAAAAATAAAAATAAAAAATTTGGAATTATGAATCTCTCCATGGAACAAAAACATTAAAAAAAAACAAATCAAATCATGTTAGTTAAAGATAGAGATTTTATTTAGATAATCTTTTTTGGAAAATTATTTATAAATATAGAACTACTCTACTCATGATTTATTTCCGTAGCACCACAACAAACTCTGCGTATTCACTCTGTTCCGTTCAGAAATACATATTTCGGTTTTCAAAATATGTATAAGGGAATAGGGTTACAATCACAGACCCCAAGAGGGTCAGGTAGCAATGGATATCTTCAGAGCAACAAGTTCAAGCCGAAGACTTGGAAGGTTGCTGAGAACGTGAAGGATACTGTTGGTGTTACCAGAAATGCCAACAAAGAAATCATAGAGCACAACCGTAAGCGTCAGATTCAGCTCAAGCTCTTCATTCTTGAAGACAAGCTGATTGATCAAGGTTATACTGACTCCGAGATTGCTCACAAACTCCAGGAGTCTCGAATTATTTTGGAGGCTGCGGCTGATCAAAACGATGGATCCTCCAATTTGGTGAAGTGAGTGTTTTCGATTTTTATATTTGTATGATGATTTTATCTTAACACTTGTTGCTTAGTCACTTTGAATCCGGTGGTGTTCCTAACTTTATTGTTTTTGTAACTTACTAACCATTTTTTTATTTTATTTCAGATTTTGATATATTCTCAACGACTATCTATGCCAGACTGCAATTGATGCCACAGAAATAGGTGACTTTGAAGACAATATAGATCATGCATGTAGATTTATAAATAGAAGGGAAATCGGAGGAAGTTGTGAATGAAGTTGTTAAAATATTATATCACATTTTTTGTTTGATTTCATTAATATAATTTAATTTATTTATTTATTTAACATTAAAGGCAATACATTATCCTAAAGAGGAAAAAAATTGCTTCATTCGTTTTGTTTTATTTTATGATTGTATATAGCAAATTTCCAATTTCAATAATACCCAATTTTCTGTTTTTATTATGTTATTTTATTCTTTTATTTTATATTTTCAACATTTTTATATTTAAGTTTTGATTTTACTATAATCATGTGTGAATAGATTTTTCTTGTCTAGAGATTGTAGGATTTTTAATAATGAATCTCTAACCATTTATATTTCTTTATGTTATTGAATTCATCCATGTGGAAAACTACACTCTTAATATTTTATTTTTATTGTGAAATTTAATCAAAAATAATTGTTTTAGTTAATTATTATAGTAAAGAGAGATTGATACTTATAATAAAGTTGTTGCGGAAAATATCATTTTTAATATGCGATAACATCGTGTACTTGTTGTCTTATTAACACCTCTTCATATTGGAGTACAATACCAACGTACGAGATGTCAAGAATATATTTAATGAACCGAGTAAAAAGAGATATATTCAATGAATGAGAACTTCAAGTATATGTTGATTTAGACTCGTTCGAGAATCTTTTAATATACCACTAGCAAGAAACTTATGCGGGGCGGATGCGGGTGTGGGTTGATATCACCACACCCGACCCGTCACGCACCCGAATTTTAATTCTAGGAAAAATTTGCACCCGCACCCAATCAAAGCGGATTTTCTCCGCCTAAATCAAAACGGTTTCAAGAAGGTACACGCCGCGGGTGCGGATTATATTGTCATCTCAAGGAAAATGGTGCTTAATAGTATAGTCCGCCAAACCACAAACAATATTCAGGTCCTCATTACCTCTGGATGCATGTATTTGAAAGAGCCACATTAGTGGAAGTTCAATGAGCATACTCATAGAACATGTCTAGAGTGACCAACTTTCCAGTGGTCACAAGACAAAGAGCACGAGTAGTTGGTATCCCCAGGTGATGCATTGCTTCACTGCAAAGGAACTCCCTGATACTGCTACGTAGCACTGCAAGGCTATCAGCAAACCAACCGTAAGGAGTCTTCCCAGCACCTTTAAGATGCAGCTCCCACCTTTCAGACTTTGAATTCAGTATCTCCCCAAGCGAAATTGCCCTGCCATCACCCAACTGCCCAGCCCACATACCAAATTGATGTCCACCATAGCACTGAGCATAAGACAACCTGTATAGAAGAAGGTCAATTGTTTCTAATACTACCATATTAACCAGCCAAATAAAAAAAATGCTGACATGTGCTTGAAGACTTATATCTCTAGTTGAAGTTGAAGCAGCAGCCCCGGTGTAATAATTTCTCTAAACTCAGTCAGAGTCAGCTCCATTGTAGGACATTGATAGTAAAATCCTCAACATTCATAGATATCTGCTGATATTGAGACTCCACACAGATACATACCCTTGTAGTCGAGGTAGTTAGGAGTGCATCAAAATAAATAAATTATAATAATCTCATTAGAGTTAGATTTGGGTACATACATGTCTATACTATGAGGTGAATATTTGATGGGATGGAATCATAGCAGGTCGAAAAGGTGCTTGTATAGTGCCACTATCCTGATCCCACTTTCTCCTATTTTGTCATAACAATGGTTTTCAAAACAAAGGAAGTTGTAGTACAAAAAGGATTGAGGAACCCCCTCTTATGGACTAATTTGATATTTATCTGGTTCAACCCCAACAAACAATGATGGTTTAGATAGAATATAATAACACTATTTGTTCCTACGATTCTCTTTCCATTTTGATTCAAACAGTGATAAATTACCACCAAAAGAGACCAGTGCTCCATTGGCAATCACACATATCCATTGTAATATGCAAATGCAAGCTTTTAACTATTATGTAGCGTAAAGGCAAAATCTAGTGGAACATGAGATATGTAATAAGTTGTAAATTAAACTTGAAAAACACAGTTTTTATGCATGTAATGTAATCATCCTCTCTCATTATCCAACCAGCACCATAAATACTTACTGTGTCAATTGTAATATTTTTAGAATGTTGCCTAAAGGATACAAATCAAGAGGCTAATCTGTAAACTTGGTAAGTCAGATTATATACACAAACTAATCCAAGTATCAAACACAATTCACACTCAAAAATTGAGTTTTACAATGATTGAATAAATTTAATGATGAGATCAACCATATAAGCATCATAAGCAGGCCCTTCCATTTGGAAATGTCCTACCCCATCTATAAGATGTGTTTCGGCGCGTCCAGCTGCAGAGTTAAGCTTGTTTTTGAGCTGCTTTACACTTGTGAATCCATCCTGTGTTCCCATAATAAATAGTTTTGGTTTTGGAGACTTTAGGATGGCTTTATTGTGCCTTCCAAAAAGGATTGACGCCGTAATACCAAATGGATAACCTATGCTCACATACCCAATCACCTGTTCAATCTGATCAACAGCAGACCCTGCTATAGGAGCACCTGTTTTATAATTATAAACACAAAAAATACTTCAAATGTGATTCATTATCATTATACTTTCAATCTGATTAATAATTAATCCAAATAAAATAGCTGAAGGCACATATATATAACAATGAATTAAAGATATCCAACATTATTATTTATATGCGACTATTATTGTTATTGTTAGAGATTAGTTAGAATCGGTTTAACCTAGTTAGAAGTGAGTTATGATCAGGTGGAAGTTGGTTATCGGTAATGTTAGCTACAGTAAGAGCACTCTATAAATGTGTATCATATCTTAATTGTATAATATTATTCTTATTATTATTATCAAGAACTTCACGATTAATATTTCTCTCAATTATTTATCCCTTTATTGGACTGAACTATGTTTCTGGACAATTATGTTTAAATAAGTAACTCCAAACTTTGATAATCAAAGTAAGAAATTCGGGAATTAAAAGTGAGAGATCTGAGAATAGAGATAAGAAAGCAAAGAATTTACCTGCAGAAGAACCAACGAGCAAAATGGTTTGAAGGGAGAGAGAGTGAGAGAGGAAATTGGAGACGGCGATAACATCTTTAACTTCAGAGAAGCCGGTGAGAGAAGGCCTACCAGTGGACTTACCAACGCCTCTCATGTCAAAAGTGACGGCGTTATAACCATTTGAAGCTAAAAGAGAAGCGATACCTTTGAGGAGACCCTGTGAACCACCCAAAACGGAGTATGGGTGAACCAAAACGATCCCTAACTTGTCATCTTTAACATCTATTCCTGGAGCAGGCTTGAACAACCTTGTATGAAGCTTCACTCCGTCGTTACTTTCCACCGTGAACGACTCAACTGTGAAATCTGACATCGTCACGACTGTTAAGTTCACAACAACTAAAAATCAATCTTAGAAAATGAATTGGGTCACTAACGCATTCGATGCCACCCTTTTCTTATTTTGGGCTGCTTTACTTGCTTAGTGCATTTACTACTGTGTCCCTATTTTAATGTAACAACTGCCCGTACCCACCATATAACTTCTACTGTCAATATAAAAAAAGAATGTGCTATAAAAATTACAAACATCTATTCCTGGAGCAGGCTTGAACAACCTTGTATGAAGCTTCACTCCGTCGTTACTTTCCACCGTGAACGACTCAACTGTGAAATCTGACATCGTCACGACTGTTAAGTTCACAACAACTAAAAATCAATCTTAGAAAATGAATTGGGTCACTAACGCATTCGATGCCACCCTTTTCTTATTTTGGGCTGCTTTACTTGCTTAGTGCATTTACTACTGTGTCCCTATTTTAATGTAACAACTGCCCGTACCCACCATATAACTTCTACTGTCAATATAAAAAAAGAATGTGCTATAAAAATTACAATTGTCTATTTAAAAATTTATTTAAAGAATATACTTTAACGGTTATTTAATTCAAAAAAAAAAACTATAAAAAACTGCATGTAGAAAACTAAAAAAATAAAATAAAACTTTTATATATAAAAAACTGCAAAAATAAAAATAAACTTTAAAAAAATCCTGCACACAAGAAACTGCAAAAAAAAAACTATCCACATAAAACTGCATATAAAATCTGAAGAAAAAAATGTACATAAACGGTAATAAAAAAAATACAAATGAAATATAATTGTCATCTAAATAATTGATGTCAAAAAAAAAAAAAAAAATATATATATATATAAAATGCATTAACCGGACGAAAATGTAATTACATATAAAAAAATTGTAGTTTCTATAAAATTACATAAGTAATAAACATAAAAATGATGGGATAAATATTTGTTGTTCTTTTATTTATTTATTTTGTTCAATTTCAAACACTTTTAAAAAATATGGGACAAATATTTATCAGTGATAAATTTATAAATAAAAATTGTAGTTTCTATAAAATTACATAAGTGATAAATATAAAAAATGACGGAATAAATATTTATTGGTCTTTTATTTTTTTTATTTTTCTTTCGTCCAATTTCAACACTTTTAAAATGGGACAAACATTTATCAGTGATAAATATTAAAAAAAAATTAATTTCAATAAAATTACATATGTTTTGGTTTTTTTTTTCTTTCTTCTTTTTTTAATTTCAAAAACTATTAAAAAAAATTAGAACAAATATTTGTCAGTCATAAAATATAAAAAATTACACATGATAAATATTGTCAATGGTAATTATAAAAATTATATTTATCACTAATTCATAAAAAAATATGTGAAAAATATTTATTATTGTTAAATATTATTAAAAAAAACAAGGGACATAAATTTGTCATTGATATATATAAGCAAAATATTTTGTAAATATTTTTCTCTAATACACAAAATAATATGTTGTCAGTGATAAATATAAAAATTATCGAACAAATATTTGTCAATGATACATAAAAAAATATGTGATAAATATTTATCATTGATAAATATTAAAAAAAATGTCAATTATTTGACATTGATAACTATAAAAAATATTAAATAAATATCTATCATTGATTAATAAAATAAACTTTTTTGTTTAAAATCTACACGAGATACATGTAAAATACCAATGACGTATCACTCGTGCGATAACACGAATTTGTTGCTAGTTGTATATTAAGAGATTCTAGAATGAGTCTAAATCAACGTATACTTGAAGTTCTCATTCATTGAGTTTATTTCCTTTTTCTCGATTTATCTGTACATTGTCGACTTTATAATTGTTAATGATTTTTATGGTTGTTAATGATTTTTATATTTTTACCTACATATTATTCTCATCCTTAACATGAAATTTCTTCAAATCACAATAATTTTCATGGTATTTTTTGAATTTAAATATCTCATTTTTCTCTTCTTTAGTAATATCTTAATTCTCCATCAAATCTAAAGCAAAATATTTCCCTTTCATTTAAGTTGTGGTCATTTATTTGTTACGTATCAATTTCTCTTTATTATAATAATTAATTAAAACAGTGATTTTTGATTAAATTTCACAAAATAAAAATAAAATATTAAGAGTGTAGTTTTTCATAGGGATGAATTCTGTAATATCTCAATTTTGCCTAAATAATTAAAAATTATTTTAATAATAATAATAATAATATATTTAATAATTATTTTACCATAATAATATTTTACAAAATAAATTATAAAGTTGAATCACAATAATACAAAGCAGCTAATTATGTCAGTCACAAGCCACAACAACACGTATCTTCCCTGTGAAACACCAAAACACATTTTTGTTTGTCTGTAAACACATTTTTGTTTTTCTGTAAACACATTTTTGTGTCTATGTTATTCTTAATAAAGAAATTACTTGTAACACATAGAAAAGGCAGAAAAAAAAGTTATTTTCTAATATCATACTTTACTTGCATATTGTTACAAAAACAATGTATAATCCAATTAAATTTTGTTGAATAGCAATACAAAATTCAGAACCCTATTTATCTAGTGAACAAAAAACATTAGCGGTTAAGTAATTTTTTTTAAAGAAAGATCAGCAAAGGAGGGAAAGGGTAGAAGAGAGAGTTGTTTTTAGATAAACAGATTTTACTCATAACAAACGAGATCCATACCTGTAAGGATATTCAAATCCATTTTCACCGACGAAAAGACCAGTGACCTTGCACTCTTCACCTGCATCGGAAAGGTTATTTTCTCATTCTTTTGTTTCAAACAATATAAGATGATTAGAAGATATAAACTTTAGAAACAAATATGTTAAAAGATGAGATTTTGTTCTATATAAATGTTGGTTTGGCTGAAATTTTGTATGGGTAAAGTTTGAAATAGTTGGGTTTATTTTTGTTTGACAGGATTGTTTTTTAGTGTTGTGGGTTAGAAACTTAAGATCTTTCCAAAACAACTCATTTGTTTAGACGCTAGTTCGGCTTGACCGGAAGGCTTCAGCTGGTCTATATTCAACTGCACGTGTTAAATGCTTAGCTCCTACTCTGTTCATGCAACACATTATTAGTACTTCATTCTATTACACTGTTATTTACTACATTTATTACATTTAACATAAATTAACATGTTTATTATAAATAATTATGAACATAATATGCTAGCAATAAATATCATTTATTTTATGTTAGGTTAATATTTTTTTTAATCATAAAATAGGTTAAAAAAGAATTACATTTGTAATTAGTATTAAAATGTTTCTTTTCTTTCTATTTAATAGATTAAGTTACAAGTCCATATATTTTTCTTTATGCTGTTTTATTTTCGTGTTTATTACAAATTTTATTTTGAAGAATCATTTAAATTTATTTAATATTTAGTTTTTGTTTTCTTAAAAATAAAATAAAAATAAAATTATAACAAATATTTCATTAAAAATTAACTAGATGTGACATATTTTTAATCTTTGAGTTTTTAGAACACAAATTGTGACAACTTGGTGGTTCTAAATCTCATTTTCACAAATAAATTAATAAATAAAAAATCATAAACAAATTAATCATAAAATTATTAAAAGTTAACAAAAAACGACATATTTTAATCCTGGAGTTACATAATACAAATAATATATTTTGATAGCTCTAAAATTTATTCTTATAAATAAATGGATCTAAAATCAACTTTTTAAAATTTAATTAATTAGATGTGTTTATTTTAATCTTGGAGTTGTTAAGACACAAGTTAAACATTTTGTTGATTTTAAAACTCAATTTAAAAATAAAAAAAATATTCTTAAGAGGATTAAAATTAGATGTGACATCTATTTTTTTACTCCTTGAATTTTGAGACACGAGATGTACAATTCGATCGTCTTAAAACTCATATTTTAAAATAATTATTCAAATCAAGCAAACCATTTTTTAAGTTCGTCAAATTTAACTTTTTTTAATAACAAAATACAATTTATTTAAAAGCAATCAACGCATTCACATTTTCTGCCAAGAACTACGTAGCTTTGATTTCTCTATCGCACCAGGAGATACGTAGAAGCAAGATCACACTCTTGTCAAGCACACTAATAAAAACTTTCTTTTTTCACTTTTTTTTTAACACACTTTTATCTCAAAAATCACATTTATAAAAAATAATTTATATTCATATTTAATAATAAAGAAAAATAAATATATTTAAGTTGATATAATTTTGCACAATTAATTAAAGGTAACCATATTTTAACGGATTTCGTAGGGTGCTAATACCTTCCCTACGCATAATCGACTCCCGAACTCAAAATCTGGTTTCAAATACCATTTTTACATTTTTAAGGGTTTTTCAATATTTTTACTATTTTAAAATAAATTTGGGTGGCGACTCAATTAAATTCGAGAAACACTCAAATTTTAGGCCGCAACAAATTCAATAACATAAAGAAATATAAATGGTTAGAGATTCATTATTGAAAATCCTACAATCTCTAGACAAAAAAAAATCTACTCACACATAATTATAGTAAAATCAAAACTTAAATATAAAAATATTGAATATATAAAATAAAAGAATAAAATAACATAATAAAAACAAAAAATTGGGTATTATTGAAATTGAAAATTTGCTCTATACAATCATAAAATACAACGAATGAAGCAATTTTTTTCCTCTTTAGGATAATATATTGCCTTAATTTTTTTAATGTTAAATAAATAAACTAAATTATATTAATAAAATCAAACAAAATAACCTCACAAGAATCGAGTATAATATTTTAACAACTTCATTCACAACTTCCTCCGATTTCCCTTCTATTTATAAATCTACATGCATGATTTATTGTCTTCAAAGTGATCACCTATTTCTGAGGCATGAATTGCAGTCTGGCATAGATAGTCGTTGAGAATATATCAAAATCTGAAATAAAATAAAAAAATGGTTAGTAAGTTACAAAAACAATAAAGTTAGGAACACCACCGGATTCAAAGTGACTAAGCAAAAGTGTTAAGATAAAATCATCATAGAAATATAAAAATCGAAAACACTCACTTCACCAAATTGGAGGATCCATCGTTTTGATCAGCCGCAGCCTCCAAAATAATTCGAGCCTCGTGGAGTTTGTGAGCAATCTCGGAGTCAGTATAACCTTGATCAATCAGCTTGTCTTCAAGAATGAAGAGCTTGAGTTGAATCTGACGCTTACGGTTGTGCTCTATGATTTCTTTGTTGGCATTTCTGGTAACACCAACAGTACCCTTCACGTTCTCAGCAACCTTCCAAGTCCTCGGCTTGAACTTGTTGCTCTGAAGATATCCATTGCTACCTGACCCTCTTGGGGTCTGTGATTGTAACCCTATTCCCTTATACATATTTTGAAAACCCAAATATGTATTTCTCAACGGAACAGAGTGAATACGCAGAGTTTGTTGTGGTGCTACGGAAATAAATCATGAGTACAGTAGTTCTATATTTATAAATAAAATCTCTATCTTTAACTAACATGATTTGATTTGTTTTTTTTTTAATCTTTTTGTTCCATGGAGAGATTCATAATTCCAAATATTTTATTTTTATTTTTTCTAACAAAAGTTTACGGTGTTTTGTTTTATAATTTACTTTTTAATGTTAAATAACTGTTAAAACCATGTAATAAAAATTTAAAATTAAAATTGAGATTTAGGTTAAATGGTTAATAATTTGAATTATTATTGAAATAATTTTTAATCGGACTTTACTTATCTTTCCAATAAACTCTAAAAATACTAAAATTTCATTCCTTTATATAGTTGGTTGATAATTGTGTGCTTTTAATAAAAAGACAGTAAAAAGTTATAACACTTCTATTTTTGTTTTCTCTTTCGCTCATTTCTTAAATTACTTCTAAAAATTGCTCAAATTTTATTATTTTAAATTATATAATTTATCATATTATGATATAAAATTATTTTTTAAAGTCAAAGACTAATTTTTAAATATGTTTAGACACTATTTTATTATTTTGAAGAATGAAGAATTAAATTGATATAACTTAACAAAATCAGAAACTAAATTGAGTATTTACACTCCTTAATATCTTGCAAGCGTATTTATAACTCTAGTGACTAATACAATAATATGTGATTACCTTTTTATATGCTTTGGTTTAGAGTGGCTCAAACATTCATGGAAGTCTATAATGAATTTTAAAATATTAATTTAATTAAAAATATACACTTTTAATGGAAATAATAAATAAGTTTAATTGCAATTTTAACTTAGAAAATAGTGATGTGATATTCTAAATAATATGACATATAACACAATCATGTTTAATGATTAATACTCATGATATTACAATAAACTTTAAAAACTTCAGTTTCAACTTATAATATTATTTATTTTTATAATTTAATTAATAATATTTAAATAATTAATGTATCTAAATAATTTTATATCATGATATGATAAACTACATAATTTAAAATAATGTAGCTTGACTAATTTTTAGTAGTAATTTAAAAATGAGCGAAATGGAAAACAAAAATAGAAGTGTTACAACCTTTAACCATCTTATTCTTAAAATCACACAATTGCCAACTATATACGAGAATGAAAATTTAATCCAGAGTTTCTTAAAGAGATAAGTAAAATTTGATTAAGAGTTATTTCAGTTAGAATTTGAACTAAAGTTTTTTTAAATAATTCGTCTTTAGTTATAGTTCATTAACCACTTAACCTAAATCTCAATCTTAAATATAATTTTTCATTATATGTTTTCAACAATTATTTAATATTAAAAAGTAAATTACAAAACAAAACCCTGTAACTTTTTGTTAGAAAAAATAAAAATAAAATAATTGATCCCAGTCTATTGGAATTATGAATCCCTTAATGCAACAAAAACATTTTAAAAAATAAAACAAATCATACTGGTTAAAGATAGAGATTATTTTTAAATAATTTTTTTAAAAAAATTATTTATAAATATAGTCTCTTTTCAAAACTATATATCAATTTACTCTTTTTTTAGTATAGTAGGAAATAGTCATTTGAAAAATAAAAAATGTCACTATTTGAAAAGTAAAGGAGGTATACTTTTGCAATGACAACTTAAGCGTTTGTTTGATTGTGTTTTACTTTTTAGTTTTTGAAAAATATTTTATAAATAAATTTTAAAAAATTATTTTTAAAAATAAGTTTTTAAAAAAATCTGTTTGGCAACTCCACTTTTTCTAGAGAATTAAAAAAACTGAAAAATAAAAAGTAAAACACCATTTATCTGTTTTGCTTTTTTAGTTTTCAAAAATATAATATTAAAAATAGTTTTACAAAACAAATTTTAAAAACAAGTAATCGAAATAAGTTATTAAATTTTAAAATATTAAAATAGAGTTTTTGGCATGTGAATCAAACAAACTCTTAGCGTTGTATTTTTTTTATTTTTAAATTTTAAATATCGAAGTCATCTTTTGAAAAAGGAACTTCATACATCCATATTTTTTAAACTAAATGAAAGAAATAATGTTGGAGGTGGCCTCTAGTATCATATTGGCGAAGTGTTCTCAAAAGATTTTGGCGACGTCTTTGCTTATATATTTTATGCTATATAATTTAATAAATGTTTAAATATATTTTTGATTTTTGCAATTATATATTTTTGGATTTTTTATCCTAACAAAGTTTTTTGTGTAGTTCATATCATATAAATGTGACTGTGTTGGTTAATAAGACATTCATCACTAGAGAATAATGCAACAAATGTGACATCCTAAATCCTAAAATAACATATATAATAATTTATATTAGAGTTTTTTGAATTACATACGCATCGGATAAATAAAAACCAATTTCCAAGAAAATAAAAACTTTTGTAACTAATTTAGGATATCGCATTGCTCAAAAATCAAAAACAACATTTTAAACTTTTTTCTTCCTATAAAACTGTGCAATTTCAATAAGCTTGAGAATATATGTATCTATACAATTTTACAACCCTTATTCCCAGTATCACCTATCAGAGTGGGGTTTCTCCCAAACTTGAACTTGATAACTCATTAACCTGTAACAACTGCGATTTCACAAACGCATGGTCAAACCATTCAAACACAAACAACGAAGGAGATGAGTTTTGAAATCATGTTGATTGTATAATATAAGTATGAAGAACATGCAAACAATCATAATAGATCGTATCATAATCACATTATGATATATCAAAATATTTAAGCAAACCGTACCATATTATAACATCAAAGTCGTTCAAGTAAAATAATTATCTTATTATAGTATGCATCAAATCATCTAAGAGTAATTATTATTACTTTTGAAACACATCAATCGCAACAAAACAATCACAAGGCAATGCAATGTTATGCATGAGCTTAGACTCTACTTCACAATGTGGTACCATTCTAACTCTGAAGTACTTGATTAGGAGGTCTGATACTATGCCACCATCCTGGTGGACGGACAATTCAAATTGACCATGTTCTTATAGATCTCCTCAACTCAACCCGAGACACATATACACGACAATCGAGATAAATTTATGTTGCATGATAGCTCCAGACATTTGGAGTACTACATCCAAATCACCTAGGAATTCTCCACCCGGATACCTCCAAGGTCTAGCAATCTTGCCTTAAGGCTCAACAGCAGATCGCCGCAATCATGCTCGTTCAGTTGTACTTCTCCGGAATCACTAGGCTTGTCGGACCCTACCTATATGATGACAAAATAATATTCACTTCACAAATTCTCAATATTTATTTTCTCCCCTCGTTGGTCTATGATACTTCATTAAGACCGTCATCTCAAATTATGAGGTTACTTTAATATTTTCATCACAAATTTATAACATTACTATCATTGATCACACATCATCACCATTACATAAAATCATCACAAATTTATTACATCACTATCATCAATCATATCTCGTCACATAAACTTATCACAAATTTATAACATACAATATATCCATATAATCATACCTCATCACACAAATTTATCACAAATTAATCACACATCATCATCATCAAATAAACTTATATCATACAATATATCCATATTTTATAATCACCTCGCATAAACTCATCTAATCCAACATATGCACCAAATTCATTCGACATCTAATATCACAATAATATCAAATATCAACATATTTAACGAAAATAAATCAAATATCACAATACTATTAAATATCACACATTTAAAGAAATTAAATCAATCAACACCTTATAAATATTTCTATTCAACATTTTAATCTCATAATTCTCATATTTTCACATTAATTAATTTATCACTCAAAGAGCTACTGTCGTACGTAGCGAGTCCTGGATAAATCGTTGGAAAATACGGTTTTTTCGTTTATCTCACAATATATTATACTCATGAATTCAAACGCTCTCTCACCCCTTACCTTATTTTGACGCTTTCTCAAACACATAAATCAATGAGACTTTTCAACAGCAACTGAAGATGGACAACGTACAACGAACGAATCTAAATAAACGGCGAGATCACAAAATCACCGAGACACGACTGATAAATTATGCGGAACATAAAATTCAATATTAAATAATTAATAATAATTTTAGGAGCAAGAATAGAGTCAAAACAACGAGTAAAAAAAACTGCAGAGAAGGTCTCATCGACTCGTCAGAGTGCCGAAAGGATTTGACGTCAGCTTTACCAAAAAGTAAAATGATTCGTGTTTCTTAAAGGTTTCGACGAGGAAGATACAAAACGTTGTTTGTTTCTTGAAACTAATGTCTCAAAGCTTAAATCACAAGGACATCTGCCATAAAACCCAAAGGCTTAATTGCACTTTTGGTCCCCCTATTTTAGGCGAATCACGAAAATAGTCCTCCCATTGTACTTGTCTCCAGTTTTGGTCTCCCAAACATAATTTGAGTCCAAATCATGATGAGTTGTCATTTTTTTAATGACGTGTAGAAAAAATAGTGACGTGACAAACGTCTATGTGGATTAAAAACTATTATTATATTATTCCAAATTAAAAAAAAATACAATTTATGTTTTTAAAAGCCATTATCATATTATTCCAAATTTTAAAACAAAAACCAAAATTAAAAAACATATGAGCCATAATTCAATGCAAATCAGCAGAGCATGTGAACCCTAAATAAAAAATCGACCAAGTCTTCATCCTCTTCTTCATCTTCGTTTTTCTTCTTCATCATTCGTATTCTTCATCTTCTTGGTCTTCAACATATTGCAACTCACCACCACTCTTCCCGGAGAACTTCACCATCCTCTCTAGATCATGGATCTAACATATTTGGTAGAAATCAAGACATAGAAGCCATATTCAAAATACTGTTACATGATGGTGATAGTGATAAGATTTGTGTGATCCCCATAGTTGGCATTGGTGGTGTGGGCAAAACCACTTTAGCCCAATCTATGTACAACCATGAAAGTATAAAGTAGAAATTCGATGTTCAAGCATGGATTTGTGTTTATGATGATTTTGATGTTTTGAAGATTACAAAGACCATTGCAGAGGAAGTTAGAAGTGGATGAAGAAGAAAAGGAATAAAAAAGAAGATGAAGAAGAGGATAAAAACAGATAATGATGAACAAGTGGTCGATTTTTGATTTTAGGGTTCACATCCGTTGCTGAATGTTTTTTAATTTTGGCTTTTGTTTTAAATTTTAGAATAATATAACAATGACTTTTAAAAACATAAATTTTATTTTTTAATTTGGAATAATATAATAATAGCTTTTAATCCACATAAACGTCTATCACGTCGCCATTTTTTTGACACGTCATTAAAAAATGACAACTCATCATGATTTGGACTCAAATTTTATTTGGGGACCAAAACTGGGGACAAATAAAATATGAGGACTATTTTCACGATTCACCTAAAATAGGGGGACTAAAAGTGCAATTAAGCCAAACCCAAATTATGATCGAAGTTTGGGGTCCAAATCGTCCAAAAAGTTGTGTGATGCTTGCTAATATCAAATATCCCGACGTAGCATCAATTGTTGAAGAAACTTAATTTAGTCAGAGCGATTGGATGCTATTCGATGGCTAAAGGGATGTCTGATGAGTTGCAAGATGCATGGATTTGATGAGACATATTATATAGGCTTGGTCAAAATAATTTCAAGTAGTAGGGACTAATTATGATGTAGATGAACTTGTATTTGAAAGAAAAAGTGTGAACTTGGGACCGGGAAACCAATTACTAGGAATAAGGCGCCATTTCTATAAGAAAAAAGGAAATCAGGTTTTAGTGTCTTTAGTAACCTAGGAATAGAAACTAAAGGGACGAAACAATGTCAGCCCAAACTAAAGCAGCGCGCAACACTAGAAAGTTGGGTGTGGATAGTATTATGGTGTCAAACCTTTTTTTTTTCTTTCTATTTCTCAAGTCTTAAATAAAATCCTAATAAAATTTATTTTACTTCTCCATAATTAAAATTTTATTTCTCACTTTTATTAAAATACTTTAATTTTTTTTGAAATAATAAATAAATATTTATAATTTATATTAACCACTCAATTAAACACGAATAAAGAATTCCACACGGCAAAAATATACGTAAAAAGAATATATATCTCGACATATATTCTAACATACTTTTAATACCAAAGTAATTCGTTAAACAATATTTTAATTAATTAAATAATCTATTATAAAGTTTGAGGTGGTACAAGACGAAGACGAGGATGCTACGAAATGTCAAATATATTGTAGTCATTTTGTTAATAATTCAAATTAAAACTTTATTAATTAAAGTTTACAGATTCCACCTCACAATCCAAATAAAACTTATTTTTAAAATATTATTAATTTACTTTTATTTTTGTAAGTATCATTTAAAATTTAATAACAGAAAGGTTTAGAAAATATAATAAAAAATTTGAATGTGGTTTAATATTACTCCACTTTTTTTTTTTCGGTAAAAGTTTTATATCAACCAACTGTTCAGCTGTGTTAACATATTCAAGCTTAATAATCCTATTTTGAAAGTGATTCCTTATAAAATGATGTCTTATGCTTGGTCCTGGAATCTTAATAATATTTATTGAACTTGTGTTATCACACATAGGTACTGTTCCCAAGTCAACACCAAAATCCAATAAGTGTTGTTTCATCCAAAGAATCTGAGCACATTTCCCAGCTTCAGCAGTTGATAGAACAATGATAGTCCGTTAATTTTGGTCATATTTATTACAACTAATCGACTTTAATGGTATCATCTATACAACCTTACTAAGGTGTATAAATTGTTTGTAATATAATTTTTTGGGTTTCAATTGTTAATACAACGTTTATAAACAACATGAAGCCTAATATTTTTTCATTAGACTAAATATTTGTTTGATTAAGTAATTTTAAATAATACTAATTTTTTTTTTATATTTTATTTAATTTTATTAATATAATTAAAAAAAACAATATGAAACTGCGCACTAGAAGAATTGGGAATGAAATTGATAAAATATTATTTTTATTTATTAATTTAACATTATAAAAAACAAGTTAATAATACGTGATATATTCAAAAGATAAAATAAATATAACATTTTCGTATATAAAATAGAATATATTAAAAAGTGTTTTTTTTAAAAATATAATAATAAAATACTGTAAGAGACGAGTATTTAAAAATATTGAAAACAAATATACTAACTAAAAAACCAGTGAAAAACTTTACAAATCTGTCCACTATATATATCCCATGTTTTCCATTAAAGTATGATTGAAAATTTGTCCACTTGTTGAATGAAACAACACATAAATACTTCGTGAGTTTCAAAAGGCATATCTGTCCACTTTTTCAAAGAAACAACACATAGATATTTCGTGAGGTTCGAAAGGCATATCTTTGTGACATAAATTAATATCCTAAACAAAAAAAGAATTGTGAAAAACTTTACAAAACTATATTCCCCATGTTTTCTGTTAAAGAATGATAAAAAAAATTGTCCACTTTTTTTAAAGAAACAACATATAATACTCCGTGAGTTTCAAAAGATATATCTTCGTGACATACATTAATATCCTAAACAAATCTGTCTCAAAAAAAAAAAAGCAATTAAAGTATATTCATAATTGTAAAAAAAAAAAAAAAAAGCAAGTATATTTATGAAACTTAAGAGAATAAGAGAAAAAACGGGGATGCAAAAACATAAGCAACTGAGTTACTTTGTTTGTTTTTGAGTTGTTGTGAACTAAACAGTCGTGACAATGTCAAATTTCACCGTGGAGTCGTTGACTGTGGAAAGCAGCAACGGAGTGAAGCTTCATACAAGGTTGTTTAAGCCTGGTCCAGGAATAGATGTTAAATACGACAAGTTAGGGATCGTTTTAGTTCACCCATACTCCATTATGAGTGGTTCACAGGGTCTCCTCAAAGGTATCGCTTCTCTTTTGGCTTCAAATGGTTACACCGCCATCACTTTTGACATGAGAGGCGTTGGAAATTCCACTGGTAGACCTTCTCTCACCGGCTTCTCTGAAGTTAAGGATGTTATCGCCGTCTCCAATTTCATCTCTCACTCTCTCTCTTTCAAACCATTTTGCTCGTTGGTTCTTCTGCAGGTAAATTGCTTGCTTTCTTATCTCTATTCTCATGTCTGTCACTTTTAATTTCCTAATGTCTATTTTTGGTTATCAAATTTAACATAGTTGTTGAGAAGCATGTTGATTCCTAAGTCAGATAAATAATGGGATACATATTGAACTTACAAGTTGTTTTATATACGTGCCTTCAGCTATTTTTTTTGATTAATTAATTATTAATCACATTGAAAGAATAGTGATAATGAATCACATTTGAAGTATTTTTGTGTTTATAATAAAACAGGTGCTCCTATAGCAGGGTCTGCTGTTGATCAGATTGAACAGGTGATTGGGTATGTGAGCATTTGGTGTTACTGTGTCAATCCTTTTTGGAAGGCACAACAAAGCCATCCTAAAGTCTCCAAAACCAAAACTATTCATTATGGGAACACAGGATGGATTCACAAGTGTAAAGAAGCTCAAAAACAAGCTTAATTCTGCAGTCGGACGCGCCGAAACACATCTTGTAGATGGGGTAGGACATTTCCGAATGGAAGGGCCTGCTTATGATGCTTATATGGTCGATCTCATCATTAAATTTATTCAATCATTGTAAAATTCAATTTTTGAGTGTGAATTGTCTTTGATACTTGGATTAGTTTGTGTATATAATCTGACTTACCAAGTTTACAGATTAGCTCTTGATTTGTATCCTTTAGGCAACATTCTAAAAATATCAGAATTGACACAGTAAGTATTTCTGCTGCTGATTGAATAATGAGAGAGGATGATTACATTACATGCATAAAATGTTTTTCAAGTTTAATTTACAACTTATTACATATCTCGTGTTCCACTTGATTTTGCTTTTAGGCTACATAATAGATAAAAGCTTGCATTTGCATATTATAATGGATATGTGTGATTGCCAATGGAGCACCTGTCTTGGTGGTAATTTATCACTGTTTGAATCAAAATGGAAAGAGAATTGTAGGAACAAATAGTGTTATTATATTCTATCTAAATCATCATTGTTTGTTGGGGTTGAACCAGATAAATATCAAATTAGTCCATATGAGGGGATTCCTCAATCCTTTTTGTACTACAACTTCCTTTGTTTTGAGAACCATTGTTTTGTCAAAATAGGAGAAAGTGGGTGATACTCACTCACTTGTAACAGCATTTTCTTTGCTTTCTCCATTTCCATGGGATCAGGATGGCTGGCACTCCTACGTACCTCCTCTACAAGGGTGTGTATCTGTGTGGAGTATCTCAATATCAGCAGATATATATGAATGTTGAGGATTTTACTATCTATGTCCTGCAATGGAGCCGACTCTGACTGAGTTTAGAATCATTATTACACCAGTGCTGCTACTTCAACTTCAACTAGAGATATAGAGGAATTGAGAGACATTGTTGAACCATCTAATTTCGACAAGAACGTCGCAAAACTAACCAACATGCACAGCTCAATGGTTATTTGGAAATAATAGCCATCATTTCCAGAAAATACAGAAGTTAATGCAATGTGAGAAGAAGTTGGCTACCGAACGGACTAATCATCCTGCAAGAATTCAAGCCATTATCGTAGGTTTGATCACTAAAAACCACCGCCACCCACAACAGTAAGACTTTTTACCTTTCATATCCTTGCTATATGATGATTTTTGATGAAAAATATTGTATTTTTCCATTTGTTAGCTTCAACATCCTTCCCTTTAAATTCTTATATAAATAAATAGTTTGCCAAATCCACCCTACCAATCATTCACTGAAATTTGCACAATATTGTTGCAGCTAAACAAATTTAAAAGTGGCACAAAAAAGTTGTTCCATTACAAAATATCTGTTCATCTAAATGTTAGAATTGTTACAAACCAAAATATCACAAAATATTTGAACCATTACAAACCAAAATGTCACAAATATTTGAACCATTACAAACTAAATTCCAACTTGACATTATTAAATATGTTCATTTTTAGAATTTAATACACATCATAATGTCATACCAGACTTCAAATGTTTTAAGTGAAGACTCAATAGTGCAATATTTGAATAAGGTGAAAAGCAGGGTTTGCAATATAGGAGTAAAATAAAGTAATTGAAGTGGCTTTTGTTTAGTACTTGCATAATGCAAAATTCAGTTAATCAAACAAACCTAAAATATTCTTTATTTATTTATTTATTGATCAAGCACGAGAACATGTATGATTATCACTTAAAATCAGGAAGATTCAATAATATATTATTCAAAATGATTCCTGTTCATGTATAAAAACATAAAGATTGAGTACTTTTGATGAAGACTTTATCTTCTTCTTGTTTGTTCCTGCTCCAATGAAGGGAAGTATATGCAACGACATTCCAATATCAAATCAAGACTAAGTTATGAAGTGTACGAAATATTAAATGTGTGATATTTAGGGAGCTAACCCACTTTTCATAATAGCCTTCAACTTAGATAAGTCTAAGTTTTTGTTAGTCTTCTCTTCAACTTTTAAGATAAGTTCTAAGAATATCAATATAGGACTTCAATTTGAATACTTAAAAGAATCTCACGTGTATATTTTATAATTTTTAAATCATAATTTTCAATAAACATCATTCTCTCCGATCAAACACCTAAAAAAAAAAAAATATTATAAGAGTGTCGCAGATAATTCTATATCATTAAAGTTGATTAACCTATTAAAATTGATGGACCCATTTTATACAAAAATCCATTAATTACTTTAAACAAAAAAAAAATAGTTAAAGACCGAAATACATAATTAATTTTTTGGACGCGACGGGGTTACGTGTGTACCTATGAGCTACACAAAAAATGCAATGCAAAGAACGAGGAGCAATAATAATTTGTAAAAAGAAAAAAAAAAAATTTTGATTGCGAGAAGATGTGATGAAATTGATAATAATATATCGATTAGTGATATAATGATATATAGAACAGAAGAGAGAAGATGGTAACGCTCACTACTACTTTTCCTCATTTCTTTCTCAATACGAAAACTTCAATCTCACCAGTACTGTCTCTCTCTCTCCGATACGCAAGGAGGAAATTCCATTTCTATCCCCGTAATCGTATTGTTGCATGCAGAGCGATGATGGATTCACCTGAAGAACATCAACAGGGATTATCGACTTCGCTGTTGAACTCTGTCACACAAGACTTTAAGAATCACACTCTTCAATTTCATCACACTAATAAATTGAATCTCGAAGATCTCAATTGGGACAATTCCTTTGTCAGAGAATTGCCCTCTGATCCTAGAACCGATCCCCTTCCTCGAGAGGTAGCTACCATCTCTTTTCTTCAATTCAATTTATTGGAAAGGAAATTAGGTTTCGAATTAGGTTTTTGTTTGCAATTTCAGGTTTTGCATGCTTGTTATACAAAAGTATCGCCATCAGTTCAAGTAGATGATCCTCAACTTGTCGTATGGTCTGAATCAGTTGCCGACCTGCTTGAGTTAGACCATAAAGAGTGAGTCGTCTCTATGTGTGTTTACTCATTCATTCATTCCTTTTTGCCAAACGCAAATGCATGTGCTTTTCGGCATTTCCCGTGTCTTTGAGATGCAAATCAAATACATAGATACACATGGATTTATTCACAGAAATTTTAATTCACAACTAGACAGCGATTTAGGGTATTTATTTACAGAAATCTTTGCACTCTCTTGAGACACACACACACACACACACACACACACATATATATATATGTTTCGGGTTTATACACTAAGTTCTAATAGTTACTCATTGTCACATCAACTAATTCCATTAAATTATAGCTTAGAGGCCAATGTCTAGTAAACTTCACTTCAGTTACTAAATCAATGTGTTTGAGTTTCAGATTTGAAAGGCCAGATTTCCCCCTTTTCCTCTCTGGTGCATCACCTTTGGTTGGAGCGTAAGTCTTCAAACACATGTCAGCATTTTTTTTGGCAGGTTAATGTGGTAGAATTAGACACGATTGACCTTCTTCTATACAGGTTGCCTTATGCTCAGTGCTATGGTGGACATCAATTTGGTATGTGGGCTGGGCAGTTGGGTGATGGTAGGGCAATTACGCTTGGGGAGATACTGAATTCAAAGTCTGAAAGGTGGGAACTGCAGCTTAAAGGTGCTGGGAAGACTCCTTACAGTCGGTTTGCTGATGGCCTTGCAGTGCTACGTAGCAGTATCAGGGAGTTCCTTTGCAGTGAAGCAATGCATCACCTGGGGATACCAACTACTCGTGCTCTTTGTCTTGTGACCACTGGAAAGTTGGTCACTCGAGACATGTTCTATGAGTATGCTCATTGAACTTCCACTAATGTGGCTCTTTCTAATACACATCTAGATCATAAACCAAGTTATTGTCTTACAAAGTCTGTGGTTCAAAGAATGAATGACATAATGAATCCATTTTCTCTCTATATACTATAATGTAATGAACTAGCTTTTTCAGTATCAATCTTTCTTGAAACTTTTCTTTAACTAGCTTTTTCAATATCCACATTTCTTGAAATTCGAGTGTCATATTCTATGCATTGTAGAACCTTAACCCTTAGTTCACCAAACAAAAAAGAAGTATAGGTTTAAAATAAATATGATAAAAAACTGGAATTGAAGATTGAAAACTTGGGTTTACAGAAGTGTGTTCTGCACAGATAAAAAATTAATTACTTGAATATGTTGTTAATGTCGCAAATGCAGTGGCAATCCAAAGGAAGAACCTGGTGCAATCGTTTGCAGAGTTGCTCCATCATTTCTGCGTTTTGGTTCATACCAAATACATGCCTCCAGAGGTAATGAGGACCTGGAAATTGTTCGTGGTTTGGCAGACTATGCTATTAAGCACCATTTTCCTCATATTGAGAACATGAGTAAGAGCGAAAGCTTATCCTTCAGCACTGGTGATGAAGATCATTCTGTTGTGGATCTTACATCAAACAAGTATGCAGGTAAAATAATTCTTTTAGGAGGTTTTAAATTTTTTAATCAATTTATGTTGAAGGACTACATAACCACTAAATATTGTCACTCTGATTTTGTGACGGCTGACACAAAATCTGCAATGCCATTCTGTCATGATGACCGCAATTTAAAAATACTTGTAGAACCTGATTTTGTGAACCTCATTAGAGAGTAGAGACATACCATATGACGGAAAATATTGTATTTATTAAGTTAGCTCTACTAGACCACATATAGGCATAAATATTTTGAATCTTAAGGCAATAAATATGTTACAATCTGCCCTGACACACAGAAGTGAAATTTTTTTTATCTTAAAATGGTAAGCTTATGTTTTCTGGATTAGACCACTGTCTTGGTCATATTGTGATATCAAATTTTGTACAAAATTACTCTGTGAAGGTAGGGCTGTGCTTTTCTGCTTATTCTGTTTGGTATCTATTTGTGGGGTTTCATGGCCTCCTGTTTTTGTAATGATAACTTGCCCCATCTATTTCAGTGTTTGGTTTGCTTGAACGTCTATAAAAAAAAAAAAAGGAACTTCATTTTTCTTTTTAGTTAAAAAACACTTGTGAGTTTTTGTGTTATAAATTATATCTTCTAGATCATTGCTGTTCATGTGTCATAAAGAAGGGTCATTTGGCTCCTTTGAAACTCAAACAACAAATTTTTTTGTTTTATTACCAACAAGATGATTCTGTTATCTGTGTTATGAACCATGGTATTCAGTTACTTTTTCTGCCTAAGACTAGGAAGGCTAATCAGCAGTGGTCTAGCCACGCCAAAATCTCTCCCTGCTCCAGCTGGCCACTTGGGCTTGTGGCACGATGTTGTGCTTGGCTAAGTAGGCCTATATGGTCCAGTAATTTTTTTTAATAAATTGTTCTCCAGCACTTTTTGAAAGTAGTGAATTGGCTGTATGAAGTGAAAATCTCATGTATTTCAAGAGAAGTTAAAATTTTGTGTGTGATAGTGGCAGTAAGGATGATTTATTTGTCAACTTTTCCACCATCACTCCAAAAATATTAAACTCTATCTTACGTAGTTAGTTACGTACAGTTGCGAGAGTACATTTAACCTCTGGATCATAACGTATACAATATAACCTTTTATATTATAGCTAGTGACGTGATTCTATTATCTTCATTTTTATGGGTTCATTCAGTTGCTTTTGTAAATTTATTTAAAGTATAACTACAATGTTGACTATAGATCTTTTGTTCTTTTTAAATCAGCATGGGTGGTGGAGATTGCTGAACGTACTGCTTCTATGATCGCTAGATGGCAAGGGGTTGGTTTCACTCATGGTGTGATGAACACGGATAACATGAGCATTTTGGGTCTTACCATTGATTATGGTCCATTTGGGTTTTTGGATGCTTTTGATCCTAAATTTACCCCAAATACCACAGACCTTCCAGGTAGAAGGTACTGTTTTGCAAACCAGCCTGACATTGGTTTATGGAACCTTGCACAACTCACAACAACTCTGTCGGCCGCTCATTTAATAAATGACAAAGAGGCTAACTATGCTTTGGAAAGGTAATGGTAACACTTCGAGTATCTCTTTTCACTCTTATAGGAGAAAATTTCACCGTATGGTTGGTCTGTTTCAGATATGGAACAAGATTTATGGATGATTATCAAGATATAATGACCAAAAAGCTTGGCCTCCCAAAATATAACAAGCAACTGATTGGTAAACTTCTTACTAATATGGCTGTTGACAAAGTTGATTATACAAACTTCTTTCGTACACTCTCAAATATTAAAGCGGACACAAGCATTCCAGACGATGAGTTGTTAGTGCCACTAAAGTCAGTGTTGTTGGATATTGGTAAAGAGCGTAAAGAAGCATGGACAAATTGGTTGAAAACCTATATACACGAGGTATGATTTGTGTGTTTTCCTTTGGTTATCTAAGGCACTTGTAGAAAATAATGCTTAATGTTAAATACCAAAAAGAAAAACAATTGCATCTAAGCTGATTTTGCAATATTTATAGTGATTTTTCTCACTTGAGTTTCTATGGGGCTTGAATGTGTGCAACTTTGCTCACCCAGTCTGTTGTCATTCTTGAAACTTATGTCATTTTTTTAGTTTGGCGTATATTTATGAAGAACCTTTGGAACTGTGCTGTTTTTAGGTGTTCATATCCATGTACTAGTTATCCCCATTTATTCTTTGGCACCAAAGTTATAGTATATATTGTCTGCATCACGTAATTTGACTTTTGACAAAGTTCCACATTAATTTCTCTGGCCCTTTTAGAATTTTCAAGTGGCATAATCTTGGATCAATGGTTGTAAGGTTTTTTTGGGTTCATTTATCTTTAGTTAACCACCACTTTGTGAGATGTGTACTATCATTACAACACTTCTGTTCAGATTATAGAAAATTAGCAAATACTCATTGTTTAACTTGCTGAAGGCTTTGAATGTTATTGGACTTTCCAAGTAGTGTGTAGATTTGAATATCTTCAGAAATTCTGCTTGGTTTGGACTCTCATCACATCCATGTGATAATTATTGTCTTTTCTTTTTTTTCTTTGTAAAAAATTAAAAATAATGAGTATTGTTGCGGGGGAAATCATTGATTTGATAAGAAGTCGACTTTCTTGTTGCATATAAGTTGCAGTGATAATTTATGTGTGATTAAATCAATTGACCAAGATAACTTGTGCTCTTGACATTTTTCATCATTGCTTTGGGTTTATGCAGCTATCTACCAGTGGCACTTCTGACGAGCAGAGGAAGACCCTGATGAATATGGTAAATCCTAAATATATTCTGAGGAACTATCTCTGCCAGACTGCAATTGATGCTGCAGAAATAGGTGACTTTGGAGAAGTTCGTAGGTTACTCAAATTAATGGAACATCCTTTTGATGAGCAGCCAGGAATGGAAAAGTATGCTCGCTTGCCCCCAGCCTGGGCATATCGACCAGGTGTATGCATGCTTTCTTGTTCCTCATGAGTTGCCTACTTCGGTAGGCATATTCCAGATAGTAGAAATAGGAGAGGAGTATTTAAAAATGTTGAAAACACAGAAAACTAGGAATTGAACAAAAAAAAAGTGTGTATTTGTATTGTACTAAATATAGATGAGTTGAAAAACGATACTGGAAAAACCATCACCAGTTAGACACAAAATTGGATGTACTTTATAAAGAATTGTTACATTTTTTTTTTCATTCTTGTTCTTACTTTTTCTATGCATGAATTCTAATTGCGATTTAACACCGACCCATTTTTCATTGCCATATGCATATCTAATTGACAATCAGCTTGTATCTAATGCGAACCAATCTTCTTCCTCACGCCACACACAACCAGGGAAGTTCTAGTGGTTCCCTGAGGGAAAAAGAGAGTTAGCGAGCTTTGAGTAGAAAGCAAGCAAAAAAAAATTAAGAGGGCTTAAAAAATCAAACTTTCAACTTTTCCAAGGGGCGAAGTAAGCATAAATGCCACCATGAAACGAACTCATTGAAACACATAAAAGGACATTTGTTTAGACAGTGCGCTAACTCCCATAAAATACACATTTATGGGACTCTTTTTCTGTACTTTTACCATTCCTTCATACATACAATACATCTCCAACCAAAGATGACTGTATACCAAAGTTGTCACCCAAAGAATCTATCTTTAACCCTTACAGAACCCCTTGTCTTCCCAAAGTATCAATCTTTATCCCATACAGAACCACCTGTCTACTTCCTTTACTCTTGGCAATTCTAGGGGTTGCCATGTTGCTTCTTTATAAAAACCTCCCATTGTTCTACCTTTAGGTCTTTCAGTGCATTGGAACTGAAGTGCAACAGTGAAGCCATAATCGAACCCGTAGCCTCGTCTATCTGGTGATATTGCAGTAACAGAAAGTGTAAGTGGATCATTGCAATGAACAGAGGAAGAATGAATGCTGTGATACTTTTTTTCTGCCTGACTTTAGCTGCTATTTCTCTCACTCATTGTGGTAAGCCAGCTTTATCCAACAGTAAATCAATCCATCCCACATTCCCACATGTCTTTTTTCTTATCAAATTTTCTAAATTACATTAGGGAGAAAATGTACTAACTGTGTCATCCCAAATTTTAAGTTTCTAACTATAATAATTAAACCATGAATCCATGATCTTGCATAGATGGGTCACATATGAAAGTTGTTTGCATGTCATATTTAGATGCATCTCTATAGATAGTGTGTGATAAATCATAACCGAGCAAAAAAAAAAAAAGGCAGCGAAATATAGTTCCAATATTATTGAGAACAACCAAATTTCTAATGACAACAAGTTCACAGCTCAAAAGCCTCTTTACTTTCTTCACTTTGCAGATGCAGATAGATCAATAAGACTATTGAAAGGCCTTAAACACAGAAGAAATATAATCAACAAGAACCCAAAGAAGTTGAAAATAGTTAAACATTTTGATTTTAACCCATCAATATATTCATCAAATGCACGGCCCTATAGTATTAGTTCTCCATTATCTTTGGCTCCTTATGAATCAATAGCTCCAATTTCATTGCCAGAAAACAACCCTCCATATTGTGTATATCCACCACCAAGTACTCCTTCTATCATTATTCCAACACCCACAGGCTCTCAACCTATCCTACCATCACCTCCTTACTATTACACCTCACCTGATCTTCCAACCCAAAACCCACCTCCAACCTCAACAACCATAACACCAGGCCCACCAGAAAATTTACCAACACCAACACCTGAAATTGTTCCAAGCCCACCCAGTAGTAACATACCGAGCCCACCTAGTAGTAACATACCGGGCTCACCAGAGCCTATATTTAATCCTCCCATCATTTTTCCAGGCCCACCCGAGTCATCAACGAGCCCACCTTATTTTGAGCCTGCCCCACCATACTATGAGCCCACACCACCACTCATGCCTTCCCCTATTGATGGCACCATCCCCATCCCACCAAGCACTTTCCCTTCTCCTGGTGGAGATACAGTCCCCAGCCCACCAAGCACATTTCCATCTCCTAGTGGAGGCACTGTCCCAAGCCCAACTGTATTTCAGCCACCGGTGGTCTACCCACCACCAAGTGTGCCGCCACCACCCAACACGGCCCCGCAGACCACCTTGTGGTGTGTGGCTAAGGCTTCAGTTCCAGACCCAATCATTGAAGAGGCCATGAATTATGCATGTTGGTCAGGAGCGGATTGCACTTCGATTCAGCCCAATGGGCCTTGCTTTCAGCCCGACAGTGTATTTGCACATGCTTCATATGCCTTCAATAGTTACTGGCAAAGGACTAAAGCTTCTGGTGGCACTTGCGAGTTTGGAGGGACAGCCATATTGGTTTCAGTTGACCCAAGTGAGTCTTCAGATCTTATAAAATATTGATTTGGATTATCCATTTAAATTAGGACAAAACTTATCTGCATTTCTTTACTTGTTCATCTTAACAAATTTTTTTTTTTTTTTGTTAAAACATGTTTTGAGAAAATCAGTGGTGGTTATACATATTTAAGTTCAGAACAGCAAGAAAAACACATAATTGACCCAAGTTTTGCTTTGATCATATTATGTTACTTTTTGCTTCTCAACAGGCTATGATGGATGCCACTTCATCTACAACTGATCAAGGGGAATTTTTTTCTTCCTTTCTTTAGAAGAAAACCACTTTTGGAACGAACCAACGCTTGAAGAGTGAAGACAATCTTTGTGTTATAAGTTTTAGCTCCCCCTTTTTCTTGTGGAAATATGTTGTTATCTCACGGACACAAGCAGATTTTGTATTTTGTAGGTAGTGTAGAATAATACCATTGATTTCTAGTTTATTGCCATTATCTAACTAAATTAACTACTTTATACTAGTTTGAATATGGTAGTTTTTCTTGAAGTCTTCATTGATACTATATCTTTTATTCTTATGGAAAAACAACCAAAGTTCAAGTAAAAAATATTGGAAGACAATTTCCTCAATTGGTTTTTAAGGTTCTCTATAGAATATAGTTTATTGCTGCTATCTAGTGGTAAGTTGTTTATTAAAAAGTCATTAACTCAAGTTTTAAGCAGAGTATCTGGGATGCGTTTCCTAAAATATGAATAAGTTAATTTTAAATGAAGCTTTGGAGCATTCAGTGTCAATCTGCAAACATACATATTTGGAGTGTACATAAATTTATTATTTATTTATGTACTAAATACAAGTTTCCAAGACTTATAAGAAAAATGTCAAAGACTTGGGGTATGAATCACTCTCCACCTCTCGCTCACACACACATACATACTTGTGAGCATATGAATAAGATTAATGATCCATAAACAAACAAACCAATAAATAAAGAAACTTATGTAAAGATATCAAAAAAGATTTCATTTCACTTAGTTGAAGTTGCTCGGTCAACATGGCTTTCTTTGTTGTAATTCTTCCCGTAAGCTCTCTCCTTCCAAAGACTTGTAACTTCTTCAAACGACAAACTTTTAGTCTCTAGCATGTAGAAGATCACAAAACCAACAACAACAACAACATAAGTGAAATGAAGCTAGTAGATATTATGACACTGCAAATCCAATTAACAGACATTCCACCACATAAAACTCTGATCAAGTCCAATAGCATCAACATCATAAATGAAGCTAGTAGATATTGAATTGAATCTACATAGACCAGACCTGTATCGTAGCCGAAGAGAAGACCACCAATTCCGGCGGCGAAAGCGGTTCCAACGATGTAAAGGTTTCGCGTTCAGGATGCATGCTTGCATGGTAATTGGCATTCCGGACACCATTGTTTATTTCAAATGAATAAATATTTAATGAATGTTGGAATTGAAAGAGAAAAGGTGTTATATATTTATTTATCAACCAATTACTTCTGTTTGTTAACTTGTCTTTTCAAATAACTTCTGTTTTTATTTATACATATAATTTAACACTTTCAAATTTTTATTTTTGTAACTAACTACATATCATTTCAAATTTTCTCTTTATATATTGAGATAGCGATTTCTGTATTATAGAGATAAATATTAAAATAAGATTGAAAAAAATATTAATATATAAAAATATACTCTTTTGGACAAATGTGTGTGCAGAGAACCCAAACAATAAAAAAAAAATAATAATTTGAGGAAACAACAGTCAATAAATTTGATGTATTAATCTTATTTTGGTTTCTTTTCATCTCATACTTGTTCATAAAGTACAGTCAAAGCGTCCTATAAGAGTAAGAAAATAAATAAATTTTGGGTAGAAAAAGAAAAAGAAAATGAAAATTTGACATACTTTGGAGATTGAGATTCGCATTGTGATTTATAAATGGTGATGATCTTGCAAATCCTCCGATGCCATGTTTGCACAACCCTTCCTTTGTCTCATCATGTCCTCGTAAGTAAGCAGAAAAGAGAAAAGGAAAATCATAGAACAACCATTGGCGAATCTCGTTATTCCATTTGAAATTTAATTAGGAGGATGACGAATTCTGCTTCTACGGTGCAATCAATGCCAGGAAGCTCAGGGTATTTAGATCTGTATCCTGAACGAAAAATGTCGTTTTTTGAGAATCCTTACATTCTTGGACTCGCTGCTGTTGCTGGAATTGGTGGGTTGCTTTTTGGCTACGACACAGGTATAATTATTATTAATTCCATATTGATATTTGATCTATCTATATAAATATAAATATAATTGGCATGTGATGCAGGGGTGATATCAGGAGCACTTCTATACATAAAAGATGATTTTAAGGAGGTTCGAGAAAGTAACATTTTGCAGGAAACAATAGTGAGCATGGCAATAGCAGGTGCAATAGTTGGAGCTGCAACTGGCGGTTGGATCAACGATACTTATGGACGAAAGAAAGCAACTCTGATCGCCGACGTCATCTTTATTATCGGTGCAATTGCTATGGCCGTCGCACCTGATCCTTACATTCTGATAATAGGACGTCTTCTCGTCGGTTTAGGAGTTGGTATTGCATCTGTCACAGCTCCTGTCTACATTGCTGAAGCTTCACCTTCTGAAATCAGAGGTTCATTAGTCTCAACTAATACTCTCATGATCACTGCTGGACAATTCCTTTCCTACATTGTTAACCTCGCTTTCACACGTGTCCCCGGCACGTGGCGTTGGATGTTGGGTGTTTCTGCTGTTCCTGCACTTGTTCAATTCATTCTCATGCTTTTCCTCCCTGAATCCCCTAGATGGCTCTTCATCAAAAACAGAAAGCATGAAGCTGTTCGTGTTATTTCAAACATTTATGATTTGGCTCGTTTACAAGACGAACTTGATTTTCTTTCTGCAGAGACTGAGGTAGAGCGTCAGAAAAACAATAAGAATGTGAAAATTGGGGATGTTTTTAAGTCTAAAGAAATAAGATTGGCGTTCATGGTTGGAGCAGGGTTGATGCTGTTCCAACAATTTGTTGGAATAAATACTGTTATGTATTATAGTCCAACCATTGTTCAAATGGCTGGTTTTCAATCGAATGAATTGGCTCTTCAAATATCACTTTTTGTTGCTGCTATGAATGCTGCTGGAAGTGTTATTGGTATTTACCTCATTGATTATTCAGGGAGGAAGAAATTAGCTCTTTGTAGTTTAGGAGGGGTATTTGCATCTTTGCTTCTCTTGTCTATCTCATTCTCAAATTCAAATTCAAATTCATATTCATGGGTTGCAGTATTGGGACTAATTTTGTATATTGCATTTTTCTCGCCGGGGATGGGGCCGGTGCCGTGGACGATGAACTCAGAGATATATCCAGAAGAATATAGAGGAATATGTGGGGGTATGTCAGCTACTGTGTGTTGGGTTTCCAATCTCATAGTGTCACAGACATTTCTTTCAATTGCAGAAGCTTTAGGAACTGGTACCACATTCTTGATTCTTGCTGGAATGACAGTGATTGCGTTTATATTTGTGGTTGTGTATGTTCCAGAGACAAAAGGATTGACGTTTAATGAGGTGGAACTAATATGGAAGGAGAGAGCTTGGGGTACCACCCACATTAAGAATAACTCAGACTCAGACTCAATAAACCTTCTTCGCAGCAACAATGATCAATCCTAGCTAGGTAGGTATAGATGAATCACCCTGTCTATCCTTCTTCGGATAGCTTTTCATTGCTAAATTAATTACTTTCCTAAAATAATAATAACACAAACTACATTTAACCTCAAAAGAAATGTATTTAAATTATCTATTATGTTGAGATTGTTGATCAACATAGTTTAGTTAAAGTGAAATATATCAAAGGTCTTGTGTTCTGTGTGGCTGCATGGTCTGGAAAAGTCAGACTTAAGAGTGCATACCCTTCCTTATAACATATATGGTACTTATAGTATAGAGTGTATTGAAGTATTTGTCCACTACAAAATGTTATAAGAAAGTACATCAATTGTATAATCCATAAGCACAATTATAAGATATGAATCTAAAAGACAACATGCGGACAATCTTTCATAAAGAATACAATTATCTTATTTCTTGAATTATTGTGATCATGCAAAATATCATTATTGAATTCTCCAATATCATATGTCCAAATATAATCCAAATGTCAAATACAGTTCACCAAGAGTCTATTATCACAATGTGCATAAGTTAAAATAATAATTACCTACTACCATATTGTTAGAAGTCTTGGCACCTAGTGTTTATTTACTTGTTGTATTTGTCTGTTGTGTTTGTAATTATCCATGGTCTGTACTTGGTCATTTTGGTGAAAGAACAACTAGAATGTGTATTTGATCATTTTGTTTGAATGTGTCTGTTGTGATTTTAATACTTGAAAGAATTATCAATTTGTTGCTATTTGAAAGTACTTAAAAGTAGTTTTAGTCTTTATTGGGGTCATGAAATATTTTTTTTTTTAAGTAGGAAAAGCTGTATTTACCTCTTCCAATAACACTCACACGCCTTCTAAATTTAAATCTAACACTATAATCCTTTATTTTTTTACCCAAACCATACAACTTAGCTACAATTATTGTATATATTTATAATTTTAAATATTTTTGTACAGGACATAAAAGAACACGTAATTAATGGACTGACGAAAACAACGTAAGAAGAGTCATATGACAAAAGATACCAATGTAAGTACAATCAAATCTATTTTTAAAATTTCTATAATTGTCCTTGATTAATGTTATTGATGCACAAAAAATGGTTCATTTTCAGGTAACGATTAGACATGTTGGTGAAACCAATCTATTGATTAAAATAAATAAAAATTTGACAACTCTATTCAAATGAGTGACGGACATGAACACATAAGTAACTATTATTAGGGTTTTGATACATAAATTAACTAGTAGGTGAGATAAAGGTAGTTTAGGATTTTGAGTAAGGATAAATATAGTTATGTTTTCACCATTAGATGTCTCTTTCGCGTTAGATTTGCACGTTGTAGGAGATCAGGTGTATAATTTGGGCCAATATTTACATACTCTGATGGCAATTTGTATTCTACCATGAGTTAATGCTCTATAAATGTAATTGATCAATGTGGACATGTTTAGAAATAGAATATAGTATATAATGTACACATTAAATCCATGAGCAAATTAACTGATTTAAAAATGCTCCCATTGATTAAAATATATAAAACTAATTATTTTTCAACTATAACTTCAAGAATATGCATTTGAAGACATTTGGATTTTAAAGTAAAAATTAAGCAATATTGACAAAGGATTGTACATGTTTTTACGAATGATAAACTAAAAAGTTTCTAATATGGTATTTCTAGACATTTTGACTTGAAAAAAATAGTGGTTAATCCTTTTTTCATAAGTGGTTAACTATATGAGAGATTTGGTTAACTTTTGAATGAAATGATGTTAGAACTTATAAATTTGAACCATCTTAATAACAAGTACAAAATAATAAAAGTGTTTTATTTTGATATCTAGGACAAGTTTTCATTCCAACTCAGAAAAAAGTAGTTAATCCTGTTTTAAAAAGTGGTTAATTCTATGACAGCTTTGGTTATTGCTGTTGTTGCGTTTTTGTTTGTAGTTTTCTTTGTATAGGCATTTGATGATGAAGTGGAGGTGTTGTGAGTTAGGTTTCATCACGTTATCATATGAAATGGGTTAATTGGAACACTTGAAACACATGGTAGAGAATGGAAGACGTGTTGCTCTTGTTATGGTGTTAATAGATTTGACATGGTCATACTTGTACTGGATTTGAACATTCAGAAAGCTGTATGTGGGACTGTCTTTGCTTTGTGAAAATGTTAGGATTAGCAATTTAGAACACATTTATTCCTAACAAAAAAAATCTACTGGTTTGTCTATTTGTAATGAAAATTAATTTTGATTGAATTTATTTTGTGAAATTAATTTTGTTAAAAGTTAATTTAATGTGAAATAACCTACTTTTGAAAATTATTTGCAAATGTAAATTTTATCAAATTATGTTGTTTGGAAGGTATGGATCAAAAAATTGAAATTTTGTAGAAATTAGAAGCTTATTTAATTAGTTTAGAATTATGCATTTTTTATAAATTCAAACATTTATATATGTTATTATAAGAAATCAAAACTATGTCGCAAGTCCTTTAACTTACCATTAAAGTTTTAAATAAATCATTTATCTTGACTCAAACAAAAACTTGTTAATATATTTGTTTTATACAATAATTTTTTGTGTGTTAACTTATTCATGTATTTTTAAAAATATTTATATAATGGAACCACCTTTCATTTTTACACTATTTATATTACAAATTTTTCTTTATCATGTTAAGTTAGTCATGTCTTATAATTGAACCACTTTTCATTTTTACACTATTTATATTACAAAATTTTCTTATATGATTGAACCACTTTTCATTTTTACACCTTTTCTATTATAAATTTGCCGTCCAAAGTCTTAGCTGACTATTTAAAAAGGTAAATTATGTGTTCAAATTTTCAAAATAACGTTTAATTCATCACAATAAACACGATGTTTTTTTAATTTTTATATAAAATTGTGGCCTCGTGGTTGTCAACGAAAGGCTAGTTGGGTGCATAGTGCAAAGATAATATTTATAATCGTGTACATAAATTGTAATATAATTAAATTAAAAGTTAATGTTGATCCAACCGTGAAAGTATTTTTTAAAAATAAAAGACTAATTTGATATGTAAATTGAAAATACATAATATTAATTTAATATTAATTTGATGATATAATTAAAAATATAATGAATGTTACATTATAAATAAATAATCATTTATTTTAAAATATTTTTTACAAATAGATCTTTATAGAGTAAAGAGAGTTACACATAAGTTAATCTCATTTTTTAATTGTAATAATAATAAATCAATTTATTTTAATTTAGTTGATGAAAAATATTATAAAAACTATAAGTTAAAAGAATTATAAAGATTAAAAATAAAATTTTATAGACAAAAATATATTCTTTTTATTTTAAAATATTAACAAAAATTAATTAATAAAAATTAATATATTTAATTTGAAACTTTGACTAAATATATTAATTTTATTTAATTAATTTTTATTTATATTTTAAAATAGAATAGTATTTAACGTTTTTCTTTGTATATTTTTTATTATTCATAAAATAATAAATGTATTAATTAATTACCCGGTGACTCGCGTTTTCTGTGGTCTAAAAAAACAAACATAAGTGTAAGTGCATTATTTAGTGATAGAGACTAGCCACGTGGGTTGTTGGCCAGTTCTTGTCCTATCCATGACCACCAATAATACACTTCAACATTTACCATCCATCTTTATGCATGTCACATTATGCATGACATATCATGTCGTAATATTTTTTTGATAACATAACATATAATGTAAGTAATAAATATGATGATGGTTTTCAGTTAAAAAATTTAACATAGCAATAATTTTAATTAGTAACATTTACCTAAACAATTTTACATAACATTCTAATTTAGTTATGGATTATATATATCCACAATCGAGATTGTGTTAATGTATTTAGAGATCTTGTTGGAATCTAAGAAATTGACTCTTTAATAAAAAAATATAATTTTAAAAATTATAAGTTATTTTTAAAATTTTATATTATTTTAAAATCAAGAACATTTTAATCTCTTGGATTAAATCTATCAAACAAGTGTTTAAATGAATTTATTTGCTCTACATTGTCATTAATGTTATTATCCTTATTATCAAGTGTATTAATCAAATTAAAATCATCACCAACAGCATTATCAACATCAAGAATTTCAACATCGACATTATAGTTTTCAACATAAATTAGTGGTTATTATATAAAAATTTATCAAGAGTTCCGACTTGAGATTTAGTTAACTCTTCAAGTTTCTTCTTTTTTACGTTTCTCATATCAAGATTCATACTTTTTAATCAAATGAGACATGTAAAAAACTTAAAATTTATCACAGTTGTGTCAGCTAATGATCAACTCTGCAACACTTACTAACAATCGATCTATTAGATTACCAACAAATGGTCTATTAAAAAATTAGTACCAAGGAAAATCAATTAAGTTAAGTATAAGAATTATTGACATCTAGTTGGTAATGTATTATAGAGTTTAACTACAAATCAGAATCATCCAATCAAATCAGAATTTGGATTCAAAAATGCATAATTGAATTCAAAAATCAAAATCAAATCAAACTACCATTGGATTCAATAATGCATAATTTAATTCAAAAATTAGAATCAAATCCAACTACAATTGGATTCAAAACCAGTTTCAACAACTAACAACAAAATTAGATTAAAAAACTGCCAATTTATAAAAAAAAATCAAAAAATCCTAAAATCACAATTTAGAAAACCCTAAAATCGCAAAACCCTGACATCAAATATTCACGATTATAACCTTTGTTGAATGATCAATCTTTTATATGGATGGATGATTGAAATGCGATTAGGTGAAAAATCTGCATAAAACAAGATTAGGAGAAGTGGCACGCGATTTTATGCTTTTATGGGTCGCGTGATTCAAACGCGATTTGCGAAACACAAATTAAATAATCAGAGGGAGTATCAAAGTCGTCGTCGGTGCTTGGTGGTGGTGTGTGATATATTGTCACCGTTGTGAGTCAGTAGTGATGGTGGGTGTGGAGAGGAAATGAGAGAAATTAAATTTAGAGATAATTGTATATTGGAATTATCAGAGTAATTTCAGACTTTTTATATTTTGGGTAAAACCTACAAATATAAATTTTAGAGTGGTCAAAATGTAAAAAATTAAGGATATCAATACAAATTTTCAAAGTTTAGGGTATACTATAAAAAGAAATTTGGACCCTCCATCATTGGATGTCCTATACTAAAGGACAGGAAGCACATACTTATCGTCGCCAAATATTTTTTATTTAGTTAATCAATTACAATTGTTAAATAATTAATAATATTTATTTTTGTCATAATTACTTATAAAGTCACTCACATGATTAGTCATAATTTACCGAATGTATAATTTTTTTTTACAATGTCAATGCATAAAAATTAAACTAATGATTAGGGATGAGAATAGGTCATACCGACCAACCGACCGACAAGGTCTACGACCTAATCTAGGCTAGACCCAAGTAAAAAAGGCCAGACAACATACCACATAATAAGTCTTTTAGCCTATTAGACCGACCTATTTAAATAAATACAAACAATATTTTTTTACTACTATAATTATTATATTAAATTATGTTTTTTTGTTAGATATTAAACTTTTAGTAATTTACACATATTCATATTCTTTAGTTTTTGACATATTTAAATGTATTATTATAAAATAGAATTGAAGTATGATGTGTATAAAGTCATATTCTTCAAAATGTCATGTTAAATATCAAAATATAGTTTAATTTCATTGACATATTAACTCGTCGATCTATTTAAAGATATGTTTGATTATTTATTCAAAAATGTTAAAATGAAATAGATTTTTAAGCAGACTATATCATACTTCTATCAAGGTTAGACTCTGATATAAAAAGTAAGTATATGACATGTCATAGTCTAGACTTAGACCTTAAATTTTTTAACATATCAAGCTCAAGTCCAGCAAAGTCAAACTCGCCTCAGTCAATTGTCACCCCTACTCATGAACTATACCTTCAATTAAAGATGTCAACAAAACGAAATAGGTGTGAGAAGTATTATCTCGCTCTATGATTATGTCATTCAAAATTATCTCAACCTCGTCTCCATAGTCTTTGTGGAAACCCTATTGGCATTAAAAAAAAATCAAAATCATATTACTTTTAATTAAATTAAGAGTAAAATAATTGAAATTCAACCATAAAAATAAAATACTACTCTATAATGAAATATAAATAAATAAAGCAACCGAAAAGTTGATGATGTATTTGAAGTAGCAATGTCAATTTACAAAGAAGGGGGTTTGAATTGTAAATTCACCTATTTAAATTTTTTTGTTAAAAACTTAAGAAAATAACTCAAGATTGATCTTAGTTGTGAAAACAGAAAACGAAGAACGTTCTTGGTTCTGGAAACAGAAAATGGAGAATGTTTTTGGTTAGTTAAAATCATAGTTTTAGCTTATCTATTTAACTTGATAATCAAAATGACTGAAAGCAAATAGAGATAAGGGAAAATATATCACACAATGATATATTATAGTTCACCCAACTCGAACTACGTTCAGTCCTCACAACTGTGAGATTTTCACTAAGTGTTCAAAAAAAGAACGTTCTTGGTTTTACAACGTTCTTGGTTTCACACAAGTTTGTTCATATCAACCTTAATCTGTAACAACAATTCTTTTTCACCCATAAATGATTCAATCAGGTCACTTATCAAACTTTAGAGAGGATTTTACAATTCACTTTTTAACCATAAAAAAGATTTTCTACAAAACTACTCAAACTATAAGCAACCCTTATAGTTTTGAGTTTACTCAATAATGATTTAAGGAGATTGGTAAAATCTGAGTATGCTCAACTCGTGTTTGAGAATAGATTCTTGATAAAAGAAATCAGTAGTATGATCTTGATATTTGAAGAGAAAATAAAACTAAATCTTTTGCGATTTGAGAAACTTTCAAGTATGTAAGTGATGAAATTTCTTAGCACTTGAAGTTCTACTTTTTCCTTGAGCTTGGGGTTCCTTTTATAGGCTTCAAATAGGTTGATGACAACTATTATAACCGTTGAAAAGGTGTCCAGTAGTCATGTGTCATATTTGACCAAAGACCAAACTTTTCAAACCTTGAATGTTCTTGATTTGAACATTCTGCATTTTTGCTTTTGTGATAATAATGTATAATATGTAGTTTATCATTCTTGACTGTGATGATCATTTATTTATGCACACAAACATCTCAGAGATGTGCTTAATTGATTCAGATTAAAACTACCTTTTGATTCGTGCAAAACAGACGTTATCGTTCAGGAGACAGTTGTTTTAACATGGTGGAGAATGATGTTTCCATGCTAGAGATTAATTATATACTTTTTATTTATTTTTTAAAAATTTGATTAGTCTCTCCTCTTTTAAAATTTGTTTTAGTCGATCTTCAGCCGTGGGTCAATTACTCTCTCCTGCTTAGCTTGGTAGTCGATATGTACAGACTAGCACTTAGTAGCTCATTTCCCATTTACGCTACCCCGTTTCTTATAACGAATGCTAATATAAGATCAACACTCCACCATCTTATCATAAACAAAACCATTCACCCTCTTTTTCTTCGCATTTGGCTTATTATTGAAAAAACAATTCATCCTCATTTTCTTTTATATTACATTTATTATCAAAAACAATTTGTTTTTTGTTTCTTTTACATTTCACTATAAAATGTAAAAGGAGAAAAAAAAAAGTGGATTGTGTTTTCGATAATAAAATAGTATAGTGTTAATAACAATCCTCCCTCTCATAAAACAGAAATAAAATATATACTATAGAAGTAATATAAAACAGAGATTCTATTTGGTAGACTCCTCTTGGATTGATGCAAACAAACCCGGCATGCATTACATACAAAATTAATGGGACCTAATCAAAATTGTGTCTAAATGTAGAAAGTTCAAATTTAAATAAGAGGCCATCCCAGTTATGCCTAACTTTTTCATTATTCCTCATATTTTACTTAACTCACTTTTCGTATTTTTCCGAAATCTTCAAATTACATTTTAAATGTTAGATTTTATTTTAATGTAGACAAATTTTTTTCCATGTAAACTATAAAAGATATAGTTTACTTTATTCATAAGAGTGATTTACTTTGAAAAAACGTTTCTTGTGTTTATTTAAAAGAATATATGTTCATTTTATTTTGACCAGAGATTTTTAAAATAAATCATTGTCATATAAACAAATAAAATCCTAATTATTGAACATGTATTTTTACAAATAATAAAAATAATTTTGACATTTTTATTATTTCTACAACTTTAAATAATTATTCACTTCAAAATCTATTATCTACTTTTTTTTACCATTTATCTATTACCTACTTATTTATAAGTAAAATTAACATTATTTCTAAAAAATAGAAACAAAAGTATTTTTCACAAAAAAGTGAACGTTTAATAGTTAATGGTTGAGAAAATTATTCTAAAAATGTGAATGTTAGAAATATAAACTCACACATTTGTTACAAAGTTAAATAAAAAATCAATTCTCGCATATAAAACATTTTTATGAAGATAATTTCTATTTTCTCAAGGAGAGGAGTGGAAACAATATTGTCTTGAAGGTGTGAATAAAGATTAAGATATTGATTGCATTTTATTTGAGAAAGTTATATCCAAGAGTGATTCTTTTACCAATAAACAAATGCCCTGTAGTTTATACTACTGAAAAACTAATTTTTATTTACTTTTGTTTTTAAAGTTCAATAAATATTAATTATTATTTTTAATTGTTTATTATTCTGAAAAAAAATAGATAAAATGAGATAATAAATAATAAATTATATTATAAAAAAATTATTTCATCAAAAATTATAAATTGTATTAATTTATATGTATAAATAACATTAAAAGGACAACTAAAAAATAGAGAGTCATACATAGTTTCTTGAAAAATAGTATCCAAAACTTATATCAACTATGTCTCACAATAAGTATTGTTTTTAATTGTTTTAGATATATTAAAAAATAATTATAAATAAAAGATAGATAATAATGATTTAGTAAAATTATGCGACCAACCTATATAATAATTTGAGAATAATGAACTTACAAATAATTAATTTGAGAATAATGAAGTTACAGCCTTTAAAGGTTTTGAAATGTGAATTTGGTGAGCAACCAAACGTTTAGATCCCATTAATGTGATTTGTTTTAAAATGAGTTTGATATAGTTTGGTAAAAAGCAAATCGTATTTTGTGATTTGGCATCTTTGAAATAATTGAAGTTGTATAAGATATCGAATCGAAGTAGCAATAATGGAGTGAGTGAAATAGACGGGAAAATGACGGATATAATAAAATATTATGATATGAAAATGGAAAAGAAATAACGGAGACAGTGACAGAAATCAATTTAACAGCTGTCCGTGATGAATTATGCAGTATGATTATGACCTAATTAATTAACGACATAAACATACATGACATGTGGCATGCATACATGATGATGATGTGGGAGTGAATAAATAAATAGCGGGAGAGAAGAGAGGAGAAGAAAGGGAAAAAATGGAAGCAGAGAGAAGAAGTGGGAGTGGAGAATGGGAATGGGAAGGGAAAAAGGAGAAGAAGATGAAAATGAAAGGTGTGTTGTTAGAAGGGTATGTGGTGGATGAGGAGGATCTAACGAGAAGTAAAAGCCTAACAGATGAGGATCTTGAGGAACTGAAAGGATGTTTGGATCTGGGATTTGGTTTCAGCTACGATGAGATTCCTGAACTATGCAACACGCTTCCAGCACTGGAGTTGTGCTATTCAATGTCTCCTAATTCACCACAACATTCCTCCTTTGCTAATTGGAAGATCTCAAGTCCAGGTGATCATCCTGAAGATGTTAAAGCTAGATTGAAATATTGGGCTCAGGCTGTTGCATGTACCGTTAAACTATGCAGCTAACCACAAGCCTTGTCTTCTCACTTCTCATCCCCAATCAATTCATCATGGAGAGGAACCAGAGTCAGAGCTTCAGGTTTCAAACACAAACCCAACTCTCTCTCTCTATCTCTCTAACTTAACCTTCCTTCGGAGGACCCTAACATTATTAATTCATTTCATGTATCTACATCATATTGTATCATCCTTGGAGGGGTTATTCCTTTATATTATTATTATTATTATATCATTACTACAAAATCCTTCTTTTTAAATTCCTTTGCTAATGTTTGCCTATGCCTGGCTGCAATGAATCCCAATCCAAGTGGTGATCATCAGAGCTAGCTAAGCTTCCATTTCCATTGCAGCAAATCAATCACCTCTGCATTTGCTGAGGTAACTATAACCTAACTTAACTTAACTGCACACAACACAACACACTTTTTTCAATTCTTCAGAACTTATACCCTGGCAGTTGCTCTTGGAAATTTAATTATGCTCCTATTCCAGAGGGTTCCTATCCTGTGTCGAAGGATTACTACTTTGGATTACAAAAACTTCAACTTCATACACGGAATATTGTTTGCTGGTAAAATTTTCAAGTTTTTTTTGTTTTGGATCTGACTGGTGTGTCTCATACTAGGCCGGCAGTAGGCACAGTATGTGATGGTCGGCATTAGGATGTACAACCTGTTTGTTTCAAACTTGATTATTTCTTCTTTGTCTCAATCAACGCGGTTTCACCTTCATTGTTGTGGCTGATTCTAATTGTATTTGTCTCGACTATTGAAGCTAGATATTCCATTTAGATCATATATATTAGACTACCAGCAATCACAAAGATAGATGGATAATCACTCAATATCTATTTTTTCTCGTAACTTTCACTTAATAACAACACATAATCACATAGAAAATGATAGGTGCATAGATCGATAGGGCCATTCAAATTACTGAATATCAGCAATGGTTGCTAGCATAACTTAAACTCAATAAATCCTCTGTTGTTCCTTTTGATCAGCAATTTCACACCAAGATTTTCTGCTCATCAAAATCACAATCAAACGATATTAGAAAGTATTGATATGAATGACACACAATACAATCTAGTTAATACGGCATATTTAGTTTCACGGCAATGAACTTATTCATGATCATTACACTAAAAAATTTATGGAAGTAGAGTAAATGAAGATTAGTTCCATAAATACTAGTAGTATAATGTTCGTCGCATGTTAAGATATTGATTCAAATCTCTACCGCATAAGATGGAGGATTGCTGGTAACAACAATTCCAAAGGCCCTCCAAAATGCCTCCTCGCTCATCAGAAATTTAAATTAGCATAGGAAACTCAAGACAAAGCAAATTGGGAAATACCCAAAAATTGTTTATCAAGGGTGGCACTCTATTATCTTATTGATTTTGTAAATATGGATGAGTATCAAGATCGTCTCGAATTCTCAATAGAATTAGTGATGTTTATTACAATAGTTTTTGGGTGTATTTTTTAAGAAATTGAGATGAGCTATGTTCTGAATGATTTAAGCCAAGATGGTATACAATTTACCTACACTAAATTATCCAACAACAATTTTTATACATTTATTCAACACTTCATTTTCACTCTATCTCTCTCTTTTTATCATATCACTAATATATTACATATTTCTCTATCAAGTATTGAGTGTGAGATGTTGGTGTTGGATAACGAGGGGGTGTATTGAGAAAAACGAACTCAATAGTATTGAGTGTGGGAGGTGTGTTAGTGTTGGATATAAGAGGTGTATTGAAGAACTCTAAAAAGTAAGTCCCAATATAAAACCTACTATGAAACTATAAAAGCAAGCCATTGCACCAGAAACATTAACCCAGAAAAAGGAAACGAAAATCATAACAAGAAATCCATTTTACCGATTATAAATACCCAGCTGATTTTTATTCATTGATTTTGTTTTATTTTACTTGTTGTGAACGGTAAAACAAGTTAATGCCACGTCTTTTTCAGTACCACCGCTCCATAAGAAACAAGTTTATAACAGATTATTTTTATTATTTGTTCATGTTTGTATCCACTTCCTTAGAGCTCAGCTATCATCTTCCTTCTCCACCACACTTTTAGTTTCCTCTTCCTTAATTTTTCTCCTTTTTGCTTGAATTTGACGAACAAATTCAGGGACTAGCTCATGAAGTTTAGGAGTCACTTTGGTTGTGGGGGAAATATTCAGACCCTCCCGGTTCAAGGCCGCATTGAGATGCTTCTGAGCGATTTGCATATGGACTTTGCAGTAAGCTGGAACAATGGATCTCATTATTGGTTTCGCGCATGTTATAGGACCATCCCGTGCACTGCAAACAAATAGGGCATGTTAATTACAAGCATGACACAACCATAATTAGTGTTATTTGTATGTCAAAAACTGTCATGTGTTTTTGGATACATGCTCACATGGATTTGAAAAGCTAACATAGGCTAAACTTGTTGGGGTCGATAAAATTACGATAAACCATTTTAATTTTACAAAAACTACAGAGTGTGTGTGATTTTGTCAATACATGTGGCCAGATTATTTGTGGGAATCAGGTTGCAACATTTCACTACAATTGATTGTGAAGACAATGTAGGGTATGCTGCTGAATCCTTGTCACTAGTAAAATATGCAACATTAGTACAATATCCCTCTTCAGACATGAATTTTAAATCAAGGCCGTGTTTATAAATGATAATAATGGAAAATTGAATGGATTTCCCTTCTGACCCACAGAAAGAAAAAAAAGAAACACGAATTGATAAGAGACAATAATAACACAATTATGGCATAAACGTGGAATCCGGAAAAACATTAAGCTAAAAAATCTGTCGTTGATCCATAAGATTTTCATAATAATTTGGATTAATATTTTTTTTATAAATCTTCAATAATTAATCATAATGACAAACATAAATACAGCAGATTAATTATGACAACGAACATAGCAACATTTAGATCAATTAATAGAGGGAAATTTAATTTCCTAAATTCAATTTAGAATTGACATGGTTGATCGAAATAAAAGAATGAAATTGAAATTAAGAAGCAGATAATATAATAATAATAATAATAATAATAGGATGGAAGCATGAAAGAAAAAAAAAGAATAAAAACCTTTTGATGACAAAAGTGCAGGGCTTATAAAGATGCTGATTGGGATCAGCGAGAATGTGGAGACGACAAAAGAGGGTGCAAGGCATAGCCTTCAAACGACAAGCAGAAAAAGCACAGTCATCGGTGGTAGCGGTGTTGTCTTCGTTAAGATCCTTGAATGGGGAGAGAGCAGTTTCGGAAAGATATTGCCTATGTAAGGTGTTGAGGCGGTTGATGAGAATCCAATAGATATCTCTGTAACATCTTGATAGACGGTTGAGATTGCGAAAACGACGCCTAAGGAGCTCAGAGCGAGTGAGGTTGGAAGCAGTGGACAGCACTGCGTTGTTTCTGGAAATGGAATTATGAATTTGAATTTGAATTTCATTTTCATTTTCATTTTCATTTTCATTTCCAGCATTTGGATTTTGATGGTCAATTGGTGGATTCATTCTGACTCAGAGTCACTGACGAGATGTTGTTGACTGCGCAGCCGCAGCCGCTTTGGCAAAGACACACAGACACAAAAGACTGAACTAAGAGAGAGAGAGAGAGAGAGAGAGAAAGAGAGAGAGAGGGCACGAAACTAGGAATACTACAATCCTTTAAATACTCCCCCCTACTTATTACTTATTTTAATCTCCATCCTCTCTTTCTTACCCTTCTTATTAAATATTAGTGTCTTGGTCAAATATAAATTCATATTTACTCTTCATTTTTTTTTTAATACCTAATTCACTCTCATCAAATATTTCATAATTATCTCACTCTTGTCCATTTTTATTAATTTCTTACTCTTCTATATTTATTTTTTTAATTTCTTACTCTTCTAATATAATAATAAAAAATTATATTAAATTGTCTAAAATATAGAGAAACTATCTTTATTTATATGAAGAATAATATACTAAATACGATTATATTTCACAAGCATCCCTTTCTCTTCTGTCCATTTTTTTAATTTTTTATCCTCCCCAAAAATATATAAAAAATAGTTAAATTAATTTTTTTTAAATATAGTAAAATTTTAACTAGTATTAAATATCTATTTAATGTTAATATTTTTTGTCAAATTAAAATTTATTTTTAATAACCATTCTATTCTGATAGAAAAAATTATATGAAAAAAATATATTTATATTGATTATTTTGAAAAAAATTAAATGAGAACGAACTACTTTTGTTAAGGGATTGCAGTAAAGTTGGCATCAATTTTACGGAGTCAAATATAAATAAAATAAAATATTTTTTAAAATTAATATATTAAATTTAACTAATAAGGAAAAAATCAAAATAGTTTGTACTTGTTTATTTTTTAAAATATTGTTATTTTCACTTGTATAAAATATAAAGTAAGACAACACCATTAAAATAAAACTTGACAATAGTTAATTAGGAATGTGTCAAATTTATCAATAATTGACATTGTACTAAATGAGTTAACAATATATTTTTTAATGTAAGCTAATAAATTGTTTACAAAATATGTACCGTCCATTTTATTTTAATCTTATTTCGACAATTTTTTTGTTGATAAAATTTTCTCTGTAACTACTGAAGAGACATAAAATATCAAAAGAAAATAAATATATTTAATAATCAAATAATAATTTTTATTTTATTTTAATGTTCCAACTAATAGTTTACAAAAAAGTTTATTTTGAGTTTATGTATATTATTAGAACAACTAACTATAAAGAAAAAAACATCAACTCATTAAAAAAAGGGAATAGTCAACAGAGACAATTTTGAAATTTATAGTTAGTGGAATATATTCATATTACTCCTTCAAATCAAAATAATTGTGTCATTTGACTACGACATACAAATTGTGGAATAATTTATTTATTTTTGTTTTTAAGTTTTAACTTCTCTTGTAAATATCAATAATATTAAGTTTGATGTCCTGTTTTAATGACTTTACAATTGTATGAGTTAATTATGTTGATATTTATTATCTTTTGTAAGACAAAAAAAATGAACATCTCTTCTAAGCTAAAACAAATTTATTTTCAATGCTAAAACAAATTTATTTTCAATATTTGTAAAAGTATACATTTGAAACAAAAACAAAAATTAATCTTGCACCCTACATTATATAAAAACTACCTACTTTTACCCTTTTCTCTTTTTTTCAAAAAAAAAAAAAATTTGTTTTTATCTATCCTACTAAATTTAACTTGTGTTTTAGAATTGCTTTTGTTTTTTTTTTTTTATGTTTTCCCATAAATAAATGTGTTTTTAAAAAATATGAATTTTGTATAAAAGATTTTTTTTTTCAAATGTTTTGGAAAACTAAAAAAAAATTCAACTTTTGTAAAAGTATATATTTTATACAAAAAAAATATTAGCATGTACCCTACATTTTATACAAACTACCTATTTTTACGTTTTTTTCCTTTTCTTTGAAATTAATAAATAATTTTTTTTTCTACCCACTAAATTCAACTAAAATATGTATTAACAAATTTGAACTTTGTATACTGCAAAATTATTTTCATGTTTTTTTATATGCAATTGTGTATTAGAAAATGGAACTTTATGTATCGGAATTTTTTTTTAAGTTTTCCGAAATACAAATGTATTTTAGAAAATTTGAATATTTTTTTGTGCAAAAATGTGTTTTAGAATATCGAACTTTGTATGTTGAAAAACATTTTTCAAGTATTTTGGTATGCAAATGTGTTTTCGAAAATCGAATTTTGAATATCGTAAAAAGTTTTCCGAAACACAAATATATTTTAGAAAATTTAATTTTCTTTTCGGTGCACAAATGTGATTTAAAAAATTAAACTTTGTGAACAAAACACAATTTTTAAGTTTTTCAGTTCACAAATATATTTTAGAAAATTTGAACTTTGTGTACTGAAAATCTTTTTTTTTTTTCAAATTTTCTGCATCACATTTATTTACTAGAAATTTAAAAAAAAAAAAACAATTTCAGACTACAAATGTATTATGGAAAATTTGAAGAATTTTCTTTTTTCTTCTAAAATATCAATGTTTTTATAAAACTCAAATTGTATTATAGAATTTTTTTCTTTAAGTTTCCTAAACATATTTGTGTTGTTGAAAACTTATTTCAAGTTTTTTAACTTCTCTGGAACATAGAACATGGACCAACAATCATAAAGATTGATTTTTTTTTTTTTGTTACTTTTCAAAAAGGGTAAAATTGAAGTTTTATTATAATGTGTGGGTAAGAGTATAAATTTAAGGGGTAAGAGGTAAAATTTTCAAAAAAAATCTTCATACGTGTTTTCAAATAATCATTTAGGAATTCATCTCCTAAATTATTGCACATTTGATTCTTTACAAAATTCACAAAAAATTAACTATTTTCAATAGTTGTGGTTGTCAAGCAAAAAATTCAATTAATTACATAAGTAAATACACTATTATATGCACAATATATCTTTTAATTTCTACCAATATATTTCATAAATAATTAAATTAGTGTGGAGAGAAAAGTATTATAGGAAAATTTAATTTATCAAAATGAACACAGTACTTTTTGTAGTGTGGAGTTATATAATTGGTTCAACTTAAACCTATCCTCCAAGAAGAGTAGATTGATAAAGACCATTGAAGTATTCAAGATAAACATAAGTGATTCACATTTCAATGCTTTGAATTATTCTAATTGTGGTGGTCTTATTCGGGATTTCAGTGGTCAACTTGTGAAAAGTTTTTACACTAAATTTGAAACTTTTTACGTAGTTTGAGCCCTTAGACGGGAGAATTAAACTAACCTAAAGCCTTGACCGCAAATGAGTGATGTTTGAAATAGACTCAAAAATAGTGGTACATTTTGCTCCTTTGGGCTATTCAAATAATAGATTCATTCAATATCTCCTGCATGTGGTTTGCTTCTTTTTAAAGCTCTCCAACTAGAAGGAAGACTTATATTCATCGTATATACGGCAAAAAAAAAAAATTGTTGTGTTGATTTGCTCGTAAACAAAGAACACTCTACTACTTTTGATGGAGAATAAATAGATAATAGTTTTCCTACTCTTAATTTACTTCTTTTAGATGATAATAGTTGTGCATACGTGTCTCATTTTCTTGTTATTAAATTTATTCTCTCTTTATATATAATTTTTTTTTTTCTTCACACTTTTAGTGTTAATAATTGTTACAAATACACAATGTAGTATAGCTTGTTAAGAGTAGTTTATACAATATTCGGATTCCAAAAATAAATTAAATTAATAAATATTGCTTCAAATATTAATTGTGCTTCAAATATTTTAAAACTTCTCACGTTGTATCAATGCAGAACATCTTTTAAATTAATTTGTTAATAGTGATAAAGATGTCACGTTAAATGACACAATTGTTACACCATATCTAATAACTGTCATGTAATATAGAACATTTTGACCTAAAAAATTTGTGGTGTCAATTTATCCGACTGTCTATAATTAATTTCATGATCCCAACTAGTGATATACTCTAAAAAAAAATCTAATTTTATTTATCCTCTATTTGAAGTTGTTACGAATTCAATCTACGAACATCTATCTAAACATAACTCATGTTTACTTTTCAACACCAAGTTTCCTTAAACTTTCCTTAAACTTAATTTTTGATTTTCTCACGTTTCTGTAATTCATTCATCTCTTGCAACTTTGAGTGTTTACTCTATTATGCACTACAACCACAAGATAAGTTCTTTCAAACTCGATTTAGGGATTTTACATTTCATGATTTCCATCTTTTGGCAATTGCATCAAAAAATAAAATAGTTACACCAAGAATAAGAAAAATCAAAGGTGTTTTCTCTTTTTCAAAACAACATCTTCGCTTTCTCCCTCTTTTATTTTTTTCTCTTGAATCATACTAGCACAACGTAAACACTTCATGTAAATCTCATAAACTTCAAACCTTCCATTCCTCTCATTCACCGTTAATTATTCTTTTACTTTATTTTCTTATTCAACCTCCCAACAACACCATTTACCACTACCACATATGTTGGTTTTTTTTAGGTTTTTCTAGATATGAGATTATCATATGATTTTTCTATTGAGATTTTCAAATCTATTTCTTTCTTCGGTATCATCACAATGACTATATTTTTTAGTTTTTTCTTTGGGCTTATTTTTCAAAAGAAAATTTGGGGTTGAAGAAGGGGAAAGAAGAGATGAGGTTCTAAATAGTGATGGGGGAGATGGGATTGATCTTTTTTAGGTTAAAGAATTAAGGATTTTGTAGGTTGAAGATGGATGAATATGAAATTCAACAATTTGTTTATTTTTAAATAGTCAATACTAATAATTAGTTGTTATTTTTATTAGAGAGATAAATTGAAACTTCCTTGTTATTCTAACTCTCCTAAATCACTTATATGGAGTTGAACAATTGAATATGGCCATTAACAATTTTGCTCTTGGGAATTAGGATTGTGATTTTTTATTTTTTATTTTTTATTTTTTAAATTAAGGAAGTGGAGGTTATTATTAGTTCATTTTAATTTAAAAATTAGAACTTTATTAAATTGGTTCAAATTTATTTTATTTATTTATTTAATAATAAAACTTATGAGTCACTTGACAAGTTTTTGGACATAATGAGACATTTAATTTGTACGAAGTCAAAGCGCTCTCTATGATATGACGCTACCTTATCTCCATGACATGATATAGTTATAGTGTACACAACATCTCTTAACTATTAACATATTATTTTGACAGAGGTCTTACATTGGCTAACAAATTTCAATCTAAATGAGGTTTTTGCTATTACGCAAATTTAAAGTCAAAATTTACCTAATGTTTATAATTTCATGACCAAATTGATAGTTTAATTTTATTTAAAGAAACAATAATATTTATGGTGTCACTTAAGGTGTTGGTGTTAACAAACCAACCTGACAAAGGTTCTACACTACCAAATGAATTTTAATAGGAGGGAGATTTTTGCTATAGCAAATCTAAAGTTCCATTTACCCAATATTTACAATTTAATGACCAAATTCATTAGTTTAATTATTATTTTTTTAAAAAGAAACAATAATATCCGTGCTATTTTAGTTATGTGAAACACACAAAATATTGTCGCTAGTTCACAAAATATTAGGGTTTGCTACAACTTTCTATATATTATTGTATCGTATCAAGAAATGGTGGGAATTGTTATGTAGGTCTCAAGGGTTGTGCGCACTTGAGATAGAAGAGCTATTGATGGTATGCATGTGGGTCATTATTGGTTTGTGGGGTCATTGGTGTTTTACGTGGTAAGTATTTCATGTGTGGGGTTCAAACATCTCTTCTAAACTAAAACAAATTTATTTTCAATATTTGTAAAAGTATACATTTGAAACAAAAACAAAAATTAATCTTGCACCCTACATTATATAAAAACTACCTACTTTTACCCTTTTCTCTTTTTTTCAAAAAAAAAAACAATTTGTTTTTATCTATCCTACTAAATTTAACTTGTGTTTTAGAATTGCTTTTGTTTTTTTTTTTTTATGTTTTCCCATAAATAAATGTGTTTTTAAAAAATATGAATTTTGTATAAAAGATTTTTTTTTTCAAATGTTTTGGAAAACTAAAAAAAAAATTCAACTTTTGTAAAAGTATATATATTATACAAAAAAAATATTAGCATGTACCCTACATTTTATACAAACTACCTATTTTTACGTTTTTTTCCTTTTCTTTGAAATTAATAAATAATTTTTTTTTCTACCCACTAAATTCAACTAAAATGTGTTTTAACAAATTTGAACTTTGTATACTGCAAAATTATTTTCATGTTTTTTTATATGCAATTGTGTATTAGAAAATGGAACTTTATGTATCGGAATTTTTTTTTAAGTTTTCCGAATTACAAATGTATTTTAGAAAATTTGAATATTTTTTTGTGCAAAAATGTGTTTTAGAATATCGAACTTTGTATGTTGAAAAACATTTTTCAAGTATTTTGGTATGCAAATGTGTTTTCGAAAATCGAATTTTGAGTATCGTAAAAAGTTTTCTGAAACACAAAAGTATTTTAGATAATTTAATTTTCTTTTCGGTGCACAAATGTGATTTAAAAAATTAAACTTTGTGAACAAAACACAATTTTTAAGTTTTTCAGTTCACAAATATATTTTAGAAAATTTGAACTTTGTGTACTGAAAATCTTTTTTTTTTTCAAATTTTCTGCATCACATTTATTTACTAGAAATTTAAAAAAAAAAAACAATTTCAGAATACAAATGTATTATGGAAAATTTGAAGAATTTTCTTTTTTCTTCTAAAATATCAATGTTTTTATAAAACTCAAATTGTATTATAGAATTTTTTTCTTTAAGTTTCCTAAACATATTTGTGTTGTTGAAAACTTATTTCAAGTTTTTTAACTTTTCTGGAACATAGAACATGGACCAACAATCATAAAGATTGATTTTTTTTTTTTGTTACTTTTCAAAAAGGGTAAAATTGAAGTTTTATTATAATGTGTGGGTAAGAGTATAAATTTAAGGGGTAAGAGGTAAAATTTTCAAAAAAAATCTTCATACATGTTTTCAAATAATCATTTAGGAATTCATCTCCTAAATTATTGGACATTTGATTCTTTACAAAATTCACAAAAAATGAACTATTTTCAATAGTTGTGGTTGTCATGCAAAAAATTCAATTAATTACGTAAGTAAATACACTATTATATGCACAATATATCTTTTAATTTCTACCAATATATTTCATAAATAATTAAATTAGTGTGGAGAGAAAAGTATTATAGGAAAATTTAATTTATCAAAATGAACACAATACTTTTTGTAGTGTGGAGTTATATAATTGGTTCAACTTAAACCTATCCTCCAAGAAGAGTAGATTGATAAAGACCATTGGAGTATTTTTTTTTTGGAGTAATTGTCTATGACAGTTGGAAGTATAGGAATGCAAGTATTTTGTCTCCTCCAGCTAGTGATGAAATTGAGCTCCTTCATCAAATTGTTAATCAAGTGCAATTCATCATTCAACAGAGTATTTCTTCCTTGGATCACAATGGAGGAAAATGTAGAACCTCTATATATGTGTATTGGATTCCTCCTCCTAAAGGATACTTCAAGATAAACATAAGTGATTCACATTTCAATGCTCTGAATTATTCTAATTGTGGAGGTCTTATTCGGGATTTCAGTGGTCAACTTGTGAAACGTTTTTACACTAAATTTGAAACTTTTTACGTAGTTTGAGCCCTTAGACGGGAGAATTAAACTAACCTAAAGCCTTGACCGCAAATGAGTGATGTTTGAAATAGACTCAAAAATAGTGGTACATTTTGCTCCTTTTGGCTATTCAAATAATAGATTCATTCAACATCTCCTGCATGTGGTTTGCTTCTTTTTAAAGCTCTCCAACTAGAAGGTAGACTTATATTCATCGTATATACGGCAAAAAAAAAAAAAAAATTGTTGTGTTGATTTGCTCGTAAACAAAGAACACTCTACTACTTTTGATGGAGAATAAATAGATAATAGTTTTCCTACTCTTAATTTACTTCTTTTAGATGATAATAGATGTGCATACATGTCTCATTTTCTTGTTATTAAATTTATTCTCTCTTTATATATAATTTTTTTTTCTTCACACTTTTAGTGTTAATAATTGTTACAAATACACAATGTAGTATAGCTTGTTAAGAGTAGTTTATACAATATTCGGATTCCAAAAATAAATTAAATTAATAAATATTGCTTCAAATATTAATTGTGCTTCAAATATTTTAAAACTTCTCACGTTGTATCAATGCAGAACATCTTTTAAATTAATTTGTTAATAGTGATAAAGATGTCACGTTAAATGACACAATTGTTACACCATATCTAATAACTGACATGTAATATAGAACATTTTGACCTAAACAAATTTGAGGTGTCAATTTATCCGACTGTCTATAATTAATTTCATGATCCCAACTAGTGATATACTCTAAAAAAAAATCTAATTTTATTTATCCTCTATTTGAAGTTGTTACGAATTCAATCTACGAACATCTATCTAAACATAACTCATGTTTACTTTTCAACACCAAGTTTCCTTAAACTTTCCTTAAACTTAATTTTTGATTTTCTCACATTTCTGTAATTCATTCATCTCTTGCAACTTTGAGTGTTTACTCTATTATGCACTACAACCACAAGATAAGTTCTTTCAAACTCGATTTAGGGATTTTACATTTCATGATTTCCATCTTTTGGCAATTGCATCAAGAAATAAAATAGTTACACCAAGAATAAGAAAAATCAAAGGTGTTTTCTCTTTCTCAAAACAACATCTTCGCTTTCTCCCTCTTTTATTTTTTTCTCTTGAGTCATACTAGCACAACGTAAACACTTCATGTAAATCTCATAAACTTCAAACCTTCCATTCCTCTCATTCACCGTTAATTATTCTTTTACTTTATTTTCTTATTCAACCTCCCAACAACACCATTTACCACTACCACATATGTTGGTTTTTTTTAGGTTTTTCTAGATATGAGATTATCATATGATTTTTCTATTGGGATTTCCAAATCTATTTCTTTCTTCGGTATCATCACAATGACTATATTTTTTGGTTTTTTCTTTGGGCTTATTTTTCAAAAGAAAATTTGGGGTTGAAGAAGGGGAAAGAAGAGATGAGGTTCTAAATAGTGATGGGGGAGATGCGATTGATCTTTTTTAGGTTAAAGAATTAAGGATTTTGTAGGTTGAAGATGGATGAATATGAAATTCAACAATTTGTTTATTTTTAAATAGTCAATACTAATAATTAGTTGTTATTTTTAATAAATTGAAACTTCCTTGTTATTCTAACTCTCCTAAATCACTTATATGGAGTTGAACAATTGAATATGGCCATTAACAATTTTGCTCTTGGGAATTAGGATTGTGATTTTTTATTTTTTTTTTTAAATTAAGGAAGTGGAGGTTATTATTAGTTCATTTTAATTTAAAAATTAGAACTTTATTAAATTGGTTCAAATTTATTTTTTTATTTATTTAATAATAAAATTTATGAGTCACTTGACAAGTTTTTGGACATAATGAGACATTTAATTTGTACGAAGTCAAAGCGCTCTCTATGATATGACGCTACCTTATCTCCATGACATGATATAGTTATAGTTTACACAACATCTCTTAACTATTAACATATTATTTTGACAGAGGTCTTACATTGGCTAACAAATTTCAATCTAAATGAGGTTTTTGCTATTACGCAAATTTAAAGGTAAAATTTACCTAATGTTTATAATTTCATGACCAAATTGATAGTTTAATTTTATTTAAAGAAACAATAATATTCATGGTGTCACTTAAGGTGTTGGTGTTAACAAACCAACCTGACAAAGGTTCTACACTACCAAATGAATTTTAATAGGAGGGAGATTTTTGCTATAGCAAATCTAAAGTTCCATTTACCCAATATTTACAATTTAATGACCAAATTCATTAGTTTAATTATTATTTTTTTAAAAAGAAACAATAATATCCGTGCTATTTTAGTTATGTGAAACACACAAAATATTGTCGCTAGTTCACAAAATATTAGGGTTTGCTACAACTTTCTATATATTATTGTATCGTATCAAGAAATGGTGGGAATTGTTATGTAGGTCTCAAGGGTTGTGCGCACTTTTATATATTATTGGTTTGTGGGGTCATTGGTGTTTTATGTGGCAAGTATTTCATGTGTGGGGTTTAGAAATTTGGTCCACAATCATCGTTATTATTTTCCAAGTAGAGTTTTTTTGTTCCATGTGCGTACTAGTACATTATTTTCGATTCATGTGTTTGTTGATTAATGAGTTTTATATTGATGTCCCCCATTGTTGGTGAGTTTTGGATTTAGAGATTATCAATTATTTTGTATCACTATCCAATTATGGAACTATGAATAAGTTGCCAAGTCAAATGGGAAACTTTGGATATGTTTTTGAACACTCGTGTCTCTTTTTTTTTGTCAACCTGACCACCCATGTCTTTTTTTTTTCAATACTTGACCACTCATGTCTCGGCATGATATGAGATTATTGATGAACCAGATGCAAATGTTGGAAAAATGGGGCCCACTTTACTGATACTAAATCTAAAATTGTTGGTGAGGCCCAAAAGGAAGGGACTAACAGTGAGGACAATGCCATGAAACATAAGTTTGAAGATTAAATGATGATGGATATGTAAATAATTGGTTTGGTGAAGCTGAAGTTGAGAGTAATTGGATTGAAACGCTAGTAAGTAGTGTGGTTGTAGAGATTGTTAATACAAAGAGGAAGGGAAGGGGAGGAACGATAGAGTGTATAAAGACAATAAAGGAAATAGGAAACCAATAAGAAAAGGTTTGAAGGAGGCCTAAGAAAAGTTTTGGAGGAGCATGAGTTAAGTAAGGAAGATTTTATATTTTAGGATACATGGTAAGACGAATACCAGCTGGAGAGTAAAGAAGGTGGCGCAAAAGACCAATATACTTCATTTTTCATGGATGACTTCAAACAGGCAATGGTGTATTTATTCTCAATAAAGTAGAAATTTAATGTGAATTTGTCATTTATTCTAATTTTGACGCATTTGGTTCACATAGTAAATATATTAAAAGTTAAAGTCTATTTTGAATTTTGAAATTTTTTGAGAAATTCAATTTAGTCCTTAAAAAAAATAAATTTTTTTTAGTCTCAAAAAAAATTAAACCGAATCAAATAGTCTTTGATTGAACCACCGTTAGAAAAGAACAATTAGGTCCTTAAGAGTAATTAAAAATAGTTAATTAAGTCTCTTATAGAGACTTTAAGTTTGTTCGTTTAATCCCTGTCATGAACTTAATTATCAAAAATCTAATTGCCACTTTTTATAGAAATTACATCTGGAATAATCAAGTTGATGAGTCGTTGGACAAATTAACAAAAAAATTCTAATTTTATAATTGTGGTTCACATAAAGACTAATTTGACACAATTTATTTTTCTTATGGACTAAAAAATGCTTTTATCTTTCTCAAGTGCTAAATTGAGACTCTCAAAGTTTCTTAAGGACCAAAATGAACCTTTACTCATAGATTAATGTTAAAATTTGTAAATATGATAGTTTATATGATAGTAATTGAATAGTTGATTTTAAAATATAATTTATCTAAGAGAATGTTACCGAATAAGTGTAACTCTCAAGTATATTCTTTGGGTGTAATTCGATTCCTAGCTGTATTTGATGTACTTAATAAATATCATTTTTGCCTCTGTGACATATGCTACTTTTTAGTTTGTAGCTTAATAACCCAAGGCATTGCTTGTCTGAAGCATGCTGAGTAAATGTCTAATGCATAAAAAATGACATTGTTGATTAAGCCTGTGTTTAGTTTGATTTTGTCAAATTCACCCTAAAACCAAACATGCACCAAGTGGTGTGTGCAAAGTGCAAACCTAACCAGATATATGCTACCAGTCTACCACATCCAACACCAAAACAAACAGTTGGATTATATTTGGAGGTACTTTGAAGTTTAAGTTGTAATCAACGCAGCATGATAAAACTAACCAAGTCTAGTTGGATGAGATTAATGGACAAAAAGATAAACATAAAAAAGATACTTGTTCAGCACAATTTATACATACATCAACGGAGTAATTTATACATACGTCCCTATAGAAGAACATTATTATATATTTGATTTGTATAATAGATTACAAGACCCAAAGTCTATCAAATATCATTTTCTACAAGAAAGAACAAATTCCTGTGTTGTTTATACACCCTTAATCTCATAAGGAAATTGCCCACATTGTATGTATATTTGTTTTCATGGTGAAAGTGGCAAAATCATGTTAAATCACCGTGATTTTGTAAAGTTGCATTGACTCATCGTGATTTTATAAATCTTACCGCAAAATCAAACATGTACATATATAATAATAAATGTAGAGGATAACACCCAATATTTGACAAAAAAGAATAACACAACATATATATATATATATATAGAATGGGTTGAAAATATATCAGGAAAACAAATATAATAAGGAGAAATCGAATGTCCAAGATAAAGAATAAATGTAGTACAAGTAAATCCACATTCATATGCCAAAAGCTCTTATGAAGCCATTTTCTATGCTCTATCAAAATCTTCAGCTACAGAAAGCCTTGGCTTGTTCACCAGCTCATAAAGCCGATAATTCATGCCTGCCTTTATGAAACCTCTAGAGAAATACTTTCTGTGGAAAGCTATCCCAGAAAGGCAGCAAAAACTTTTTTACTTTATTATGACTTAACTGTGTGGGCCATATCTATCAGATATCACCAAAAAAATATTCTTTGAAAATACCTGCAATGATATGCACACAAAAATTTAATGGACAATTTAAGGTACACAAAATGGGTCATAAACCATTAGAAAGTGGGATATCATAGAAAAGCATGATATTTTATCTGCACTGAACAAATGGAACAGCAACTGCTTAGGCTATGCCTATAAATACTAAAAAACTAAACGGTGTGAATTAACTAGAGAAGCAAAAATCATTAAGCAGGCTAATAAACTATCTTATACAAAAAATCAAAATAATTGACGGGGATTTTGTAGAGGCAGCTATAATAAAGATGGAGAGCAAAAAAAACATACAGTAGGTCAATCTAGGTGGGGAGAAGTGGCTGTCTCTCATCATGCCCCACTCGATGAGTGGCCTGAAAATATGCATATCAACCACAAAAACAAGAGCAATCAGTTGAATGCATAAAAGACACTAAAATATGAAACAATATGGTGACAATCCCTACCTCCTCATTTGCTCCAGCTGCCATATTTATAAACGAGTCCTTTGACCTGAAATAAACACAAGCATTTGTTATTACAAAAGACGAAGGAAATTGGTTTCCTTTCAAAAGTTTTCATGCCATATGGCCGTATACAAATGTCCAACAACTAAAATTTTCAGAAAAACTAATTATGTAAAGGAATTGTTTTTCTCTCTTCCTCCCCAGAATGAGCATGTGGTTAGTTGACCTTTCTTAAATCTTCTGGGGCCCACGATTAAGTAGATCCCATGTCAATGATAACATTTTCCACAAAAAAAGTAAAGAGATCAATGAAGAAGTTAGTTAGCACCTTTGTTTGTCCTCAACATCATGCAATTCTAACACACCATTCTGTTCATCTCTGACTTTTGACATCGGGGAAAAGAACTGAAGAAGAAATGAGCAGAGTGTTAAAAACAATATGGCATTGACTAAATTGTCACCCCAGCCAAAATAAAAGAAAATAAGTGACCTATTTCTGATAGTATTATCAACCACAATCTTCCAATTTCATTTACCTGGTGCATTGAGATGAATACAATAGAAATGCCAATGAGAAAGTTCATTGTTAATTTATGTCCAAATAGTACTGCAGATGCTATGCCCGTAAAGATTGTTGCAACTGTTGACGAGTACTTCTTCAAAATTGTATCTGCAACATATTAAATAGGTTATTGAGTGAAGGGTAACACGGCATCAACAAAATAGAAGGTAATGCAATGGAAAAACTAAAAATGAGTCTGAATTATTGACCTGCATATTTGAAGAAGAAAGATGATAATATCCCTTGGGCAGCATTGTTTGCAATCAATAACATAGTGGCTTTTGAATGGCCTTCTAGGATATCAAAGCTGCTAGGACCTGGAACATTTGAAATAGCATTAGTACATTTTAAGCATCAGAAAAAAGCAATGTATATGCCACGGGTGAAAACTGAAAAGCATGTAAGAGCTTTTATATCAATAGATCTCTCAGATGTACAAATGTTGACAGAATCAACAAACTAAATAAACCATCAACAATTAAACTATCTACTAAAGGAGATTATTTATATGAATCCCTTGAAGTTGTGTGTATAGAAAAGACTCTTTGCTGCCTTCCTATGAAGACACAATGATTTATGACGGAAACACTTCAATACAATGCAATGTCTCAAAAGCACAGAGTCCACTCATAGCTTGCCAACTCCATCACATTTTCATTTACGCAGATCTATTTTGAACTAGAGAATCAATTAGGTCAGTTAAACCCAACAGTTAAATGTGTGTATCAAGATCTGGGTTAGTTTATATCAGCTGATATCAAATTCCTGATTTTATTTTCTCTTGCCATATTCTGAAACCCAGAGGGTGAGTCCTGGTGTAATGATAAGATCTCTATCTTATAACTCTGGCCAGGGAATGGGGTAAATTTGCATATATCTAACCCTCAGACAACCACATGATGGAACTTCATCCTCTGAGTCATCCTGTATTTTTAGTTTGTGAGACAAATCCTAAGCACCGTCTGAGTTTATGTTTGCTCACTAGAATTTTCATCTGGCTCAATTTCAAATGGGTTAAAAGTGAATATGAGATTGCAGCTTTTAAGAGATTCATTTTCTTACCTTTGACAATAGCAGTCACGAGTATTCCAAGAAAATTGAACATAGCTCCATACCCGTACAAGAATAAGTTCTGCAAATCAAGAAATTGAGAATCAGCATATAATCTGTAATATTAATAATAAAGCAGTTAAAAGTGTCCTAGCAGGGTGGCACCACTAAAGTGCAGTTCTTGAAACTACCCATTTATTTTATTTTACTTCACTGTTGTCTTCCAGGATATCTAGATGATTCTTCTAGTTAGTTTCAGTCGTCAAGCATCCCTATTAGTTTCTGTCTCTTAAGTAGCACCCATTACAATTAAATCATGTTAGTTGTTTTTTGAAGACATAGAGACCAAGGCTATATTTCCAAATTCCAATATAAACTGTAGTACATTCCAATTTCTAATACGGTGTAAGCAAGTGTATCTTCACACATGGGCATGCCCGTGCGCACAAACTGGACAGTAATAAAGTGTTGATCAAAATACATGGAAAGGCCTAACTAGAACAAATTAACATAGTAGACTGTCCAACGTTTGAAGGAGATGATAAAAATGTGGTCAATTTATGATTCTTTTTCCAATTCGGCATACTTCACCTGCAGATATATACTTGTATCATATTGGCTCTTCAAAGCATACTCATTATAAACAGAGGCCATTGATGGAACAGTAACCTGCAAAATAATTCTGGTGTTAGTTCAACACATAAAAAAATACATTGAATGCTTAATTGATTAGCACTAACCTAGGAAGTTGAATATTCTAGGAATACTAACAAGTAATCTAGAAAGCTGTACAATCTAAGAATATTGACAGATTTACTTAATTCTAACAAATCTTAATAGATTAAAAATTCACTGATTGCATAATAATAATCAATTAACAGAACAAACAAATAACAAACATCACTTACAAAAATAAATGTATAGAGATATGCACTCATTGTGACAGGAACACCCAAAGCTGTACTTCCCTCGGGTAACGATCGTAATTGATTAACACTTATACCAATGAGCAAGAGAGCAAGGGCTTCCCACTGTAGCAAAATAATAAATCAATTTCCAGCTTGATAAAAGAAATAAAAACAATTAAGATTTATGTGAGGATTTCAACTTGTTAAATTCAATAGCATAGAGCCAAACAATGGCCAGAGTACCTCCTACAGAGTTCCCCTTAAATCCCTATATCCTATAGACATGACAGGTCTTATGCACTGACCTGAATGATTGAAAACCGGCGCTTCATAACCACCTTTAACAAAAGTGCTATAACTAAAACCTGTAACATGCACAGTCAACAGCTAACCATAAAAAACAAGTTCAACTTCAACAGAAAAATGTATATCCAATTGTCTCAAGGAATCATAGTCAGAAAGCAGCATAAAAGAATAAAATATAATGGAGAGAAGTAAGAGGATTTCTTGAAATGAAGTGAAAAGAAAAATTCGGTTGAAAAAATGGCTCAAAATTTGAGAAGCATTCAGCATCTGTCACAAGATATGCAATGTCTAAGCAAGCCATTATTTGGCTGGCAAAAATATTGATATTCAATCATACAGCAGCGAACGAGAAATTACCTTCAAATTACTTAACATCTTCACAGTAGCAGGATTAAAATAAAGCTGCATGAAATGTGAAATCAACCCTTAAGTTATCTCATTAAGACACAGCCAAGTAAATATATCAGGTATCATATGGATGCACAAGCAACACAAGAATTCATCAGCTGATGATAATATGAGTAATATTGAAATTAGAGGGATTAGATAGAAAATTAGGAATGGGAGAAGATATACGTGTCATAACAATCAATGTCAACTCTTAGTGTAGTCTACTAATACAGTGGTAGCACTATAAGATCATCAATAACATAAAACTCCTAAGTCCTAACAACTAAATAATCCTAATACTCTAACAAGCAATGAAAAATTCATCTTGCTTTTAGGAGAGCTTTGAATTACCGATATTATTAAAATAAATCCACAGCACAGGCACTGGCTACAAATATGTACTACCCATATGTGGGTCACGTCTATTCACTTAGGACAAAACAAGAGGTTACCGAGTCGTGACTTTAGAGGTGCACATCAAACCTAAAAGAAAGATTTCTAATGACTAGCATTCTTATTCTAGCCTAAAACCTTGTAAAGATCTCTAATGACTAGCATTCTTATTCTAGCCTAAAACCTTGTATATGCAATATTTATGGGATAATTCTATATACCTGCATGACAAACTTCAGATAGTTGTTTATAGCGTACAGAAATGCTGGAACGGCAAGAAGGACATTGCTGCGAGCAGCCTACAAGAGACAAAATCACCACATAAAGGATAAAGATCAAGAAGCTATTGAGAATATCAAGCATTTTGGAATTGTTAAACTTCAAATATATACAAAGAAAAGACTCAAAGAAACTTAAACTAAGTCCCAAGAAGCAGGGAACATAGACCTAGCAATAAAAAACAGTGAATAAATATCTTATATCAGAAAAGAAGAAAAAAGCGAGATATGCTCTTCACATCTGTCAATTCATGCAAAACTAATATAGTACCTGCATAAGTGTAGAAATTGAGAGAAGAGGCTTCTCCCCAACTTTTTGATGCCTAGCCTGCACAGGCAATCAAACCTTAGACAAATGGCAAGATATGCCTAAATTATCATTCAGCGCACCTAAATTATCATCACCAGATAACCCCATTTCATCTCCAGAAAACCACTCAAACCCTACCATGCCCTAAATTATCATTCAGTGCACATCCTCTTCTACCATCATAATGGGAGCGTGAAAATCAACAGGTATTAGGGGTTTCTTTTCTTATAAAAAATTAAAAAAGATAGTTGGAGACACCGCCATGTGGCACAACATGGATAACCAAAATGTATCTTATTAATATGGATGGATGGATGTGGGAAGTATCGATGATCAAAGAAAACTCAAGTCCCAAACCCTAGATATTCAAATTTTGGTTCCATTTCTGGTTACTTGGAAAGATAAAGGACAGATCCATATCCTGACATTCACTATAGAACAACTCTAACTATTGCAGAACATCTTTTAAAGTAAGTAACTCAAAAAAGGATCATTGCAAACGATCAAAACTCTTTTTTGGGGTTATAAATTCTAATGTTCTATTACCCTTAACCACGGAAAGTAAGGGCATATCCTGCTCCCACCACAGTGGAAAAGCAGCAACTGCTCGTAAAATCCAAAATTTATGATATACTTCAAGACATGTGCAGGTGTTGTCTTCATAATTAACTTCTACTTGACACATGCTTTAATTTGTGTGATCGATAAGACAGTATATATTTGAATATAGAAAAAGAAAAAGTGATCTTTACCTGGAGAAGAAGCATAACAATAGCAAAGAAAACCTTTGTGATCTCTGTCAAAAAATTAACACTAATTGGGCTAAAATTGAATTTCCCATCCACCTTGGACATATAGACTAGAATAGGCTGCCAAAAGAAAGAAATGGTATGTATCAGCTTTAAAACAACAAGCATTAATATTTTTCTATACACACACTCACATGAAAAGCAGATCAGACTCTCAAAAATGAATATAATTTTTGAGTGACTTCTCCAATAATGTGAATGGAGAGATGAAAATCACCTGGAAACCAACTAACATACAGTCACCACCAACCAATAAGATGTTGAGTACACGTTGTTTGGATGTTATCCTACTTTTGTGTCGATCATAAGCCCTTGATACAGTTTTGGTGGCAGGCGATACCAATTTGGAATGGCAAACACTGCATTCTATCATCCCGTTCTTCATCTATATCCCCCCCACACTATCAAAGTATCAAGAACTCGATCTGCAACCGAATCAACAAAAACGTATATGTATATACATGATCATCCATAATTAAACACAATTAATCAAAATAAAAACAGATCTCGTTCTTCAGAAACAGCTAAATACATCAATTAAATAGAAATTCCAAAAGAAAATAGAGATCCAAACCGAAAATACTACAAAATCAAACGACATAAGTATATGAAGAGCTGAGATCTTGCAAGGAAGCGAAACATGACCGACAAAAAATGAGAAAGCGTCAACGTTAAGTATTGAAATTGAGATTTGAGGAAGAGAATAGAAACCTAGATCGAGTCCAAACCGAGCATGGACGGAAACTCGGTGTGATCTGGAGCTGGAGGAACGTGATTTGGAGTGAGATTTGAGTGCGAGAGAGTCTGAAGGTGAAAGCGATTTGAAATTCGCGGTGGTTTCTTTCTTTCTTTCTTTCTATCTAGCAACGGAAATGGAATTGGAGTTTAAGATATGCTAAGAATATGCAGAAAGAGAGAGAGAGAGAGAGAGAGAGAGAGAGAGAGAGAGAGAGAGATTTGTTAATTTTAAATTTGGAATTGTTGTTGGTTTGCTTTATTAGAAGAAGTGGAGTGGCGTGTGTTGAAAGTGTTTGATATATATGGAGAAAAAATTATAAGATAAAGGTGAAAACTTTTTACTACCTTTCTCATTTTAGTAATATATATAACCACTCATTTTTTATTTTTGAGTTATGTAAATGTTTATGTTATTATTATTATTATTATTATAAAGTTATTTTTATTTGGTCGCTCGCTTTGAACTCACACAAAAAATTGGTGCGGTGGTGTTTGTGTTTGTTTGAGAGAAAAGGATACGACTGCTGTGAGTCATATAGCGTGACGGACCAATGAGATGTCAGGAAACCATGTTGATTTCTAGTTTGGTGACTCGCTATCTTACTGCTTCCGTGGAATCATCACTCCTCTCCTAATGATTAATTAATATATATTATTATTTCATTATTGCATATGAAATTGGTGTAGCTATTTTTTCAGGTTAAGACGTTTCTTTCGCTTCAGTTTGCAGTGTTGTTGTGAGCTGTGTTGTGTGGGTGCGTGCACCGATTTTTATTTATTACTAATTTAATTAAAAAATAAACTAATACTTGGGAGGTAATGCAGTGTGCAACTGATGATTTATATAGCAAAGCTTATGAGGATATTCTTCTTCTTTCTTATAAATACTTGAAACTTTGCTTCATTCTTTACATTTACTTTTACTGGTCCTTTTTTATGATAAAATTACCTTAACTGTTTACAACTGGTAATGCATATGCCTTGTATGAGAATTTGCTTTTTTTTTACCCAAGAGAACTTGCTGTTTTATTTATAATAATATTTACAGTGTAAATTAAAATAAATGAACTTTATTAATTTCAAAATATAGTTAATCAATTCAATGTATTAACTATTTTGATTAAATAATCAATTTTAAAAAGTATTATGTTGTTTATGTATTTCAACATATTCAGCAATAATATATAATTTTAGTCAAAAATAATAATAATAATAATAATAATAATAATAATAATAATAATAATAATAATAATAACTATAACTATAATGATAATATATAAATGTCAATTCAATGAGTCGGAGATTAAATTGATTGTTGAAATATAATTAAATAAAATGTAAAATGCAAAATACTACTAACAATATTATTAATATTAACTACTAACGATACTTAATATTTAGAAACATGCTGAGTAAAAAAAATAAAGAAACCTGCAAAGATAAAATAAATAAATAAATAACTAAAATAATTATATTCAAACCAACTTTTATATTAAGAGAGAAAAGACTGTGCACTGATATTAGAAACTAACTTTATATTATAAATCATTGATTATATAATTATATCACATAATTGTAACTTCTATCAACACAATTAATGTTTTATATTAAATAATCATCCAACTAAACTCTTATGTTAGATACTGACTGCCTTTTTTTTAAAATAATATAATATTTAATAATTAATACTTCTTTGACAGGTTATACTTTTTAGAAAGCATATAATTAATACTTAAATACTATATAGACAAATAAATCTCAAATAAATTATCATTTTATTTTATTAATATTCCAACTATGTCTCGAGGAGTTGAGTAAAAAAAACAACTATGCCCCAATGTGACTAATAAATGACATTAACATGATGTAATATTAAAACTTAATATTATGAATGGTAATATAATATAATAATTTCATTTTTTAAATTATAATTAACAGTTGTACAATTGTGATACATCCCGCAGAACATTAATTTTTTCCCTAGATTATAATGCCTTTCCACTATATATAAGAATAAACTTGAATTATAAAAAAAATTGCTTGAAACTGTGGAAGTTAGTAATTATCTTAGTATTTTTTTCTTCTACATAGATTTTAACTTGGGACTTCCAATTCTTCATCCCAGCCACGCACAAATTAATTAAATTCATATACTTATAACTATTTCCATAAGGACGCTTAAAATTATTAAAATATCACGTCAAATACTCAATTATTTCACCACTGAAAAATGACAAATTCATGTTTCATAACAGGTTTGTTATGTTTTAAATAATTTTTAAAATTCCAAATGTCCTCAAATTATATATAAAGAATTTATATTGATATAAAAAATATAATATCAATTTCATATAAAAACTTGCTCAAGTTTATTAATATAATATATATATATATATATATATATATATATACACTTTATATGTCTATACACAAATATATTTATTATAAAATTTTGTTGTAGAATTTTAGTGTATATGCAATGTCAAATATGTATAATTTGAGAAAAATAATCAGACCACAGTCATAATTTAAATTAGGACTAAGGTCCACAAAAAGTGAATATTGAGCATTTCTCTCGATTTACTACTAATTTTTTTCATTGCTCCAATAGAAAGACGTAATAGGTTGTACTTTCTACTAGACAAAAGAATCTTCATAGAAGATGCTCTTCTTATTCCTCACTAAAATAAAGTACAACTGCAAAAATAATAATAATAATAATAATAATAATAATAATAATAATAATAATTATTATTATTATTATTATTATTATTATTATTATTATTATTACTTTTTTTATTTTTTTTGTGTGTGAAAGAATCAATAAGAACATGTATGAAACTGCATCCTAATTTGTTTTCCTGGTCTACATTTATATGTTGCCGAATTTTTAAGCACAACAGTCTAAAAGTGGTGATTTTTGTATTTTTCTTTTGGTACAAAGTGATCATATTACAAGATATGGAGTTCAAATCTGAAATATAACATCACAATATCAATTATTGTCAATTAAACTAAATCTTACTTATGGTGATCATTGTATTCTAGTTCTAATAATATATAAATTTAGATGAATAATGTATTATTAATATTTACAATGATCACCATATCATTCAACACTTCATTTTAACTCTATCTATCTTCCTATCACATTATGAATATATTATATTTATCATATCATTCTCTTTAAGTCTTCATTTCTTAAGGTGTATACACTCTATGAATGTACACCAAACATTTTTCAAATATTTAATTGTGTACAAAGTGCAAAAATGATTAACTTTGTGGCAAAGTTGGTATGACGACTTTCTACTTTTCCACGATAGTAAGATAACAAATTTGACAAACTACTATCTATTTAGTTCTTAAAAACCTCAAACGTAAAAGGCACCTTTTTTGGGATTATTATTATTATTATTATTATTATTATTATTATAATGATAAAAAAATATAAAATTTTATTATTATTATTGCAATTCGCCACTAAACTTAACTATCTAAATATTACAGCATAAATAGTTTAAGCAAATATACTCTGCAGTCTGTTTTCCTTTTTTATCAACAAGACTACAGGTATCTTTCATGGTGCTAAGTTGTCTTCAAGTTGACCATTTTGAGAATGCATCTACACAAATAAAGGAGGGACAGGTTAAAGAGTTGGAAAAAATTCAACATCAATAGAGAAGAGGAAGGTAAACTAACAAATAACACAAGACAATTCACATGCAAACTGGGGAAGTAAATCCAAATTTCAAAACTATAGTTGAGAACAGCGCTCTAAACCCATATGATTGCTCTTTACCATTATAGTCAAGGTTTTCAATGTTTTTATAGTAAGAAGAATAAAATCTTGATCATTGAATTTGATCATGGATGTCAAAATTACAACATAAATCAAGTGACTTTTTCAAGTAGTCACGACTTGCGAGTATAAATGGTCACAATGTCACATGAATGTGTTTAAAACTATCAATCTCTACTATTTAAGTAATGGTTACATGTTATGATGTCAAGATTTACCCTCATAGTATCATCACACCAATGTGGTAATACTATTTTTTATAAATCTTAACCATTTAAGTATGGTTACATCACATGTCAAGATTTACCCATCATAAAAATCTTAATAGCATCATACCGAATGTGGAAATTTCCTTTTTCAGAAGGGTTCATTATGACTGCACCTTTAACAGTTATTTAAACAGCTCATGCTAGTTCCAGCTACAACTATATTACAATTAAATTATAAGAAGCTAGCCAGCATTCATTAGCGCAAGATCTGCAAAATAAGGTTAGCAAGTTCATACCAAACCAAGGGCTTCTCTTGCAATGCCATGACTGTCCTCACTGCAAACTTTACCAAAAAGAAACATAAGGTGTTTTCTCTGTTCTAGTTTCAAGTGTTTCTCTAGGCCTCGACTAACCATCTCCATTTCCGGCTGCAGGGAAACACCCAGAATAATAAGTGCTATTAGAAATCAACAAATCAATTCATAAGTCACATGGTAAGCACAAAAGTCCCTCTATCTACTCATCCAAAACAACATCTTAATGCTTGTCTCTAGGGAGTGGCCATTTCATACATGCATAGAGATTGAGAAGATTAGCTGCATTTTACTTTTTTTCAAAACCAATGTGTTTGGCTCTCTATACTACAGAGGATTTCTTATCCACCACTTCCCATACTTTCAGACATTTTCTTTCTAAAAAAGTAATTTATATAATACAAATAATAAATTAAATTGAACAACTTTAATGAGTGGTTAACCATATGGTACTTGTGTTCTTATCTCAAATTCTCCCCCACAAAGTATCCACTCCTCATTCATGCAGGCATTAAGAATTATAAATTACGGGTAAATGTACGTATACAGGTGTCAAGGACAACATTAAAATATCTAAAATGTACAAATACGTCGACTATCCAAATATCTAATAACCAAGGCGTCTTGGTAATTCCAGTTATAATTAAGGATAACTATGAAGAGACAACTACAACCAAATCCTATCATACTGAATGAGGAATTAAGAGAACAGTAAATAAATATTCGTCCAACAGAAATGGAGAAATCTAATTGAAAATTTTTTGCAAATTATTGTTTAAAGTACAAACCGAGGATTCCTCGGGAGGAAATATTCGTAGAAGAAGGCATATCTTTGACAGTTCTCCCAAAGCATCAACATGTTTGCCTTGCATTTCCAGAGCCTATAATTGAAAACGCCAAAAAAGCATGAGTTTTAATGGAACATTCAAGAGGATACACGTGAACTTCGTAGAAAAATAGTTAGACGAGGGCTAAAATTCAAGCATTAAGTTACACACTTTAAGGTTAAGCACTCATTCTTAAAACCCTATTCAATTTAGAGAGTTTACAATTTGCCAGACATAAACTAGCATCCATCTAATTCTTTCATTCATGTGACCATCAAAGAAAAAAAAAACATAGAAAATGTTCATAATTAATGGCATGATACTATATTACTTTTAAGAAAGATTTAGGAATTTAGGGCATATTTCTAGTAACAGAAACGAATATAAATAGCTGACAATATTCGAACTGAAAATCTGACCGCCTTTAATATACTTCTAGTTGCAATAATGTAATATTGTAGAAAGCCAAATGCTTAAAGACAAGATTTCCATATCAATCATATAATTAAGAGTAAGAAAATTACCCAAGCCTGCAGAAGACAAGAGCGTGTACGGGCAGCCACAGCTGCAGACACAATTGTTGCGGCACGAACATTTTCAAGGCCAATGTTTTCAGCAAATCCGGCAAGGAATTGTTGAGAATCCTCGCCATGGATTTGAACTGAAGTAGAGTAAGTCGGTGCACTGAATATAAACAAAATCATCATTAAAACAGGAGTATACAGCATTATTAATATTAATAACTGCTACCTAGCAGTAAACAAAGAGATAGACAGAAATCCAGGCCTATGAAGATCACACCTGCTGCAATCATCTAAAACAAAATTAACAGATGCTCGATACAAGGAGTCCCGAATATTTGTCGATTCAACAGACACTTGCACACCAGAATTTCTGCATAGTTGACGTAACTGTTCATGTGTACATGCAAAAAACAGTCGCCGTCAATACATGAATAAATTTCCCTGAACTATAGAAATGATTTATTATATGCATACTTCAATAACAGAATCAGCAATCATCGGTATGGTATTTTAATTATTCAATGCTCACTAACAAGACAAATGCTTAACATACATTTTATAATTACGCAAAACCTTGGTACCACGTTTCATTAGGCCATTTAATATATTTACAAAAAGGAATACCTTTTTCAATTTAATACCTATGCAGTTGCACTAACTCGGGCACGTACCACATTAACGTTTATGTTCTAGTTGTGGTAGAGTGTACTAAAGGCCTACAATGTTTTATCACAACAGGCAGTGAAAGAAAACTTGAAAAAGCAATACGAAGCTCAGCAATGTAAATACTACTAATGTTCCAATAATGAAAAATAACAAATTCAACATAAAATTGCACACATAATCTGACACTGAAGTAAATGGGTAGGGGAAAAACTAACTTGAATGATATCAGTCTCAGAGATGTCTTTTGCGGCCATTCTACTGTCAATAATTACTGGAAATCAAGTACGGTGAGTTGCAAGTTGAATTTAAAGGATTGAAAAACAGTGGAGAAATTATGAGACTGAGAAGTGTATCTTTACCTACAAAGTACACCACAAGAAAGTACATAAATAAAGACTCATAACAACAATTTTAAGAGTTCAATTTTGAACATTGTCGGCATAAAAAAGTTTTACACCGTCAAACAATTATAAAAGTGATATAAAAAAGTACATCAATCAAATGGTAAAAATGTATAGCAAGTAAAGAATGAGAATAAGAAAGAAAGACCTCGAAGTAGTCTATAAGCCTCCCTCTTGTATTCCTCTTGCTCATTCAAGTCGAAGTCAAAAGAATTGAGATTATTATTATTATTATTATTAATTGGCCACCATTTGGGCAATTTCCTTTGAACGGCAACTTTATTTTTGAAAGAACGCTTAATAGACGCAGTGGTGTTGTTGTAATTATTGTGGCCTAATCCAACAACGACTTCTTTTCCACCAAGACTTCGGTCCCTACGCACCATAGTCCTATCATTATAACTAGAAGCGTTTCCACGCGTTAACCTAGAAACCAATTCTACCAATACTCTAAGAACAGAAAAAGCCACGAGGGTTAAAGCCGCTGATGTCCCCACGAAGTGCAATGTGGAAGGTCGACACGAAACGATGACTCTGCGGTTGGCGTCTAGAGTGAACAGAGTCTGTAAATCGCGGTAGGCTTCTTTGCCGGAAGAAACGAATTGGCGAATATTGGAATGGAAGGAAGGGAATAGTGTGAGGTCTATTACGGCTTCGAGAATGGGTTCTGAATAGGTGGTGTTGGTTGTGGTGAGGGGGGAGTGTTTAATTTTGTTCCGACGGCGACTGCGACTACGACGTGCGAATGAAGCGAAGACGCGGCTGCTGAAGCATGGTGATGAGGGTGGAAAATAAGTATGAGAAGAAGGAAGAGTGGGAGAAAACATCGACATATCAAAATCTCTACATGTGTTGTGTTGTTGTTTCTGTCTTCTGACTTCTCCCTCACTTGTGCCGTCACAGCTGAGCCTACCGACCTCAACTGAGCTGATGTCAAAATTATACCACCCACAATTTTGATTTCTTTATCTCATCTATTCACTTGTCTTTTTTTAAATATAAATAAATAAAAACGAATGAATTTTTATGAATTTAATCCAAGCATAAAACATTACATCGCCTATATCACATAAAAGATGTATGACATCACTAAAATAGATTAAATTGCATCGCCATCTTTTAACTTAATTTTAGTTAACGTTTAAATTAGTTGATATTTTATTTTAATTTTAAGTGACAATTTAATATTTTATATTTTAAAATGTTAACAATGTTTTCTTTTTTTATTTTACAAAAATTTAAAAAAATTATCAAAATTTTCAAACAAAACCTATAAAATTCATTATCATCTCCAATATAATGCAAATTTCATAAATATTTAAATAAACTCTTATTTTTATTCTTTATTTTAGGTTGATGGAGATGAAAATATGAATTTATTTGAATATTTGAGTTATGCATTTGATAAAATTTATATTATATTGAAAATAATTATTAACTTTATGGATTTTGTTTAAAATTTTTAATGATTTTTGTAAAAAAAAAAAAAAATAACATTATTAACATTTTAAAACATTAAATATCAACTTGTCATTTAAAATTAACATAAAAACCAAATTGGAGAAAGAAAAATAAAATAAAAAATAAACTAAAACATTAATTAAAATTAAATTAAAAGACCCAGAGCAATTTAACCCACTAAAATACCTACAATGTAACAAAGTATATAGATTCAAAACATAACATACATTAGACTTCATTCATCATCTGAATATAATAACGATACATGTTCTTAGAACCATACATTCTAGTTCATACATAATAAATAACCATACATGTTCTTGGCTCCATCCAAATTCTAAAACATAAGGGAGTCGTCATTGAGTTGCTAACTGGGAATTCAATTTCACAAAAAAGAAAAACTGGGAATTCAATTTTCAGATTGTCCAAAGTATCTCCCCGCAATTGTAGCCAATATATTCAACATTACAACCTCATCATTGAGCTCAGCCTTTTCGGCACGAATGCTAGCACACTTCCGCAGTAGACTCCTGAGTGCGGCGCAAGTATCAGCATCTAGTGGAGCATCTACTGCTGCACAGAGAGCAAAAAGCCACAAGCAATCAATTCTTGTGATGGTATTTTCAGGCTCTAGCAAGCGAATACGTTTCAGCAACATTGATACTCGGGCTACAGAGTCCATTCTTAAGATTGCAGAAAGCAGCGGAGGAGTGGGACAGCTGCTGCTAGTTTGATCTATGGATGTTTTCGATCCAGGATTCTCCAGAGGCATCGCACTATCCTCACCTTCAGGGGTCAAGATAGTAGGTTGATCAATTGCCTTACCAATGCTCTTATGATTATAAAGGAGCACATCCCTGTTCATGACTCCAAAATTATTGCCAGGCAGCTTTGTGGAATCTAGAGATTGTAGATTACCAGAATACACACTTGAACCTTCAAGACGTGACAGATTCTGGAATAACAAATTGGGAAAGAAGAGTCAGTCCATAGTATATATAGTATTAAAGCAAAAACAGTATACTCCACTTCCAAACCAGTACTTTGTTACCAAGACATGAATTAGCATCCAATAACAAATAAATAAAATAGTTTGTCCATTGGTTATATTATATGGGTCCAATTTGGTCATGAGACTCTATGATATAGCATTAATCATTCCAAATGAAAATGAAGGAAAAAGAAAAAGGACAGATAGAGTAAGGTTCTTAGAACACCATACCGCTCTCAGTGCTGAAAATTCTGCAAGAAATACATCCTCCCACTGTTTCAATGGCAACAGATGCTCAGGACACTTTGCAATATCAGGAATCTTGGGCATGTAAGGACTTTGTTCCTTGTTAACTTTACTTCTATCAAGTTTGGATACCTTCACTTTAGGAATTTGATGTGCCTCCCACCTAAGCAACAAAATAGTTTAAAGGAACATGTCATTTCTCCTACTAGGTAGGCAACAACAACAAAGTTTCTCCAACTCAACACCATTTAACAAAATCTAGATGTATATCAAAGTTAATACCATTTCCCTAGTATTAGTGTTTTAATCGTGTTCCTGGCAACCACAGCACAAAATATCTCCACCATATAATTTCCCAAAATTTAATCCACAGAGCTCACAACCATAGACATACTTTGAACTATGTTTGAAGGAATTTATTCAAAATTTAGGTACACACTGTCAGTTGTAGGTGGAACCCCCCACTGTATTAATAATAAATATGTGCACAAATTAATACCCTATCACCTTACACATTACTAAGCACATGCATAATGTAATGCCAATTGCAGGTTAGCCCCAGCTTTCGGTCACCGACTTTTGTTTAGAGTTTCAACCAAATGTGTCAACTACAACTATAAGTTCAAGACTGACTAGAAATTATACAACACTATTAAGTTCACCAAAAGTCGGTGGCTAAGCGGTTAGCATCAGTTGTGATGCAACTTCTCAAAACCTTTAATAAGGAGCTAGAGTGATCCTCAATAATATTGAGAAGCATTATTCTAGGGAGAGCAGAACAACAAAAAGAAATTATCAAGAAGAAAATAGAATTTCAAAGCATAAATTGGCTAAAAGACCAGGCAATTGGCTGCTGAAATTTACAACAATACCTGACACGCCTAAGATATTCCCATCCGTCTTCTGGTGGACCAGAATCAAAATTAGGTTCTCCCTCTACATGAAACGCAGGCCTCTGGATGCTAGCATAATCATCCTCACTATCTTCATCTTCACAGTACTCTTCTGAAACTGAGCACCCATCCTTACCCATAATACTATGAGTATTCGAAGGGTCAACAGGACTCACACTTCCACTACTTTCCATGAGTTGTAGACCACTATCTGTATTTTCACAATACACTGCACCTGAAAGCAATAACAAAACTTTCATCCTGAGTAGACAGGCATAAAACGGAATAAGAAATACAATTTAGCTTATGTAAAATCAATAAACCAGCAAAAAGTATCCTCATTCAAACACAATGTATACAGGAAATTAAACTTTTCATTGAAAAATCAACAATACACTCCCAATATACAAATGTAAACAACAAAGCATCCTCATTACTGGGTGACCTGAGGAGTCTTTCAAATTTACAATCAAGCATACAACACATGAATTTTCATATACAGTGACTTTATACAAGTAACTATGCAACTGAAGTCGGTGCCTATGCACAAAAATTAGAACATAGTAAACTAATGTTGCAGTTAGATCTTTTCCAGGTTCCTTTTGCTCATTCTTCAAAGTTCAATGGACAAAGACATTCATAAATCTGCATCTTCCATTGGCAGCACCCACACCTGTCCATCACAGAAATTGAAAACATCAAATTGACACAAAATGAGCTAACAACCAGGAGACAGTGGGAAACAAACAAATACAAAAATCGGAGCAATAAGGTTTTACAAAGTTCCATCAGAAAGATTTACTTGTTATTTTTGCAGAAAAACATTTTAGACAGTGGGAAACCCCCCATCCCAAAAAAAGAAGCTCATAGATAAACCATAAAACTCTGCAACAATTGTACCAACCGAGTCTTATACCGCATAGCGGTGTTATGAAATTAAAGTCAATATTTTCAAAAAACATTGCATGTTTGCCATAAAGAATACAATCAAGTTCAATGCGTTAAGAAGCCAGACTACCAGAAAGTTACACAAGTACTAGAGCAAACAAAAAACCACTAACCAGAAGAAAGAAATGATCAACATTCATGATTCTTGATAGGCTCAATACCAACACAATAGCGAGTAAGAAATGTCAAGAAATGCATTATGTGACAATTTCACAAATCACAAACATCACATTTCAGAATCTCCTTATTCAGCGCAAGGAACAAAAATTCGTGGTTGTTGTTAGTGACGCAGCAAGAATCACGTGTTAGCGTTACCACCAATTGCTAAATGATAAAGTTAGCCAACTCAAGGAAAAGCAGATAAAAATGCTAAATGATCATGCAAGAAGTAAAAACAAGATTTGATTTCTTGATATCCATAATAAAGAATATAATTTGATGTAAGAAACAAGTAATTGAAGTGAAAAGAAAAGAGTGCTGACCAGTGAGAATGGGGGGTTTGGTGTTGTTGTTGTTGTTGGGAAGGAATTGACGGTTGTTGGGAGTGGCAACCAATGTATCATACTCGTCGGCGAAGGTAGATTGAAGTACGGCGTATATTGTTTCCCATAATTTGCGCTGTTGTGATACATTCATAAACTTCATAGCCTCCATCTCAATTCGAGAGTATTTGTTCTTCTTTTTCTCGTTCTTCATACTGCTATTGCTCACAGTATCAATGACG
>NC_021163.2:18790777-18808142 GCF_000331145.2 Cicer arietinum | reverse complement strand
GCTCTTCTTCTTGATTGTTTTCCTCCGTTCTTTGGAATGCTATCCAGCAACGCCGTTTCGTCAATTACCTCAATCCCAAACCCTAAGCAATTAGGTTTAGGATTGGGATTAGGTTTGGGAATAGCAAGGACGCAATCTTTGGGCACAAGAGCAGATTCGAGTTCCTCCAAGAGGCGTTTCTTCTGGCCTTCCAGTTCGTTAGGGTCTTGCTGAGCGAGGGCAATCTTGTCATTTCCAGCGGCGTCTTCAAGAACGGGGTGTTCTTGAGAATTTGAAATAGCAACTTCCGCCATCACTTTACTGCGCAAAACCGAAAAGCTCCAAATTTTGTTGGAGTACTTTATATGCTTTCACTCTTCTAATTATTTCCAGGGGTTTTAGTTTATAGTTGCATGCTAATTCAGTTTGCTTCCGATTTTATAGTTCTAGTTTCGGCTCTAATGGGCCGTAATCCAACTACAAACTCCATTGGCCCATGTTTGTTCATCCCATAAATTCGAGTTTGAAAATAAAAGTTACAAATTATAACTTTAAATTAATTCTACAATAAAAGTCGATTCTAAACAGACACACTCAAACATATTAGAATCAATTTTAATAATTTAGAATCACTTTTGACTCTCTAAAGAAATGAATTCAAACATACACTTTGAATATTTTAATGACATAACGAGTCTGATCTAAACTCTCGTTGAGTAACAAAAGTAATTAAGTGTTTGTGTATAAGTTACTTTTATAATAAAAAAATACCGCCCTCTTTGATTAACTATATTAAGTGTTTGTGTATAGGATACTCTTATAATAAAAGCAAAATCAAATTATTTGTAAGTTGTTTTCATAAACTATCTTATCGAGAAAATAAGAAAAACAATTTATAAGTATGTGATAAGTTGTCATCATAAGCCCTCACAAATAGTCTTACAAGTAATTATAAGAGACAAACTTAAATAAGTCAATCCAAATTGACCTTTAGTTGGTTAAACTTATCTAAATTTAAAAGGAAAATATTGATGTTTGGTCTCCACAAAATACACTCTAAATCATGGATGAGAGAATAAAGATGAGTCATATAGTAGATCAATATAGTAGTTCAATGTGATTGAAGTTTATGGAGACACTATGTGAAGGCCTTGGAGTGCCAAAGAGAGCAACTAATGCGTTTTTCTACCATAAAATAGAAAAATGATATAAAATTAATCTAGTTAGTGGAAAATTCATTAGTTGTATAATCCAAAGACAGCAACTAATGTGTTTTTCTACCATAAAATAGAAAAATAATATAAAATATAAAATTTATAAGTAGGTTTGATGAGTACATAAACATTTTGATCTTTAAAATTATAAGGAACAACAGTTTATTTGTTAAGCAGTAATTGTGTGCGCTAAATTAAAGAAGATTAACCAATTTAATTCTTCTTTTATCAAATTTAGGGTCATAATTGAAATTTTTTAATGCAACATTATCAATAAACCATAAATTAAAGAACATTAACCAATTTAATTATTCTTTTATCAAATTTAGAGTCATAATTGGATTTTTTTTAATGGGACATTATCAATAGACTACTCAAGCCATCATGCATATCATTCACTAATTTTGTAAAATGTGTCCCTAAATGAATATTTTGTTAGAAAGACAAATCCGTATGACATTCCTTTAATTTAAAAATCTAAATTAACATTTAGCAAATTTAAGACACTAAACTAACTATTTAATCCAAACTGACGTTCCTTTAATTTACGGACTAACTTGATAAATGTAAAAATGTTTAAGGACTATTTTATATTTCTTTAGTTTAAGGACTAAATTAGATAAATCAGTTAGTAGACCAAATTATGATTTACTCATTTGCTTAAACGGCTCAACATGATAAATCTAAAAAGTTTTTTCAGTTGTATGCACTATGCACTTTGTTCTTGCCTGTTTTACGTCAAATAATATAAAAAACTTAGGTCTTGCCTGTTTCCTCCCATTGTTTGCTTTCTTTGTATGCCTAAGTTGTGTTGATAACATTATGCTATCAGTATATGTTTAATAGAAACTTTACATTATTGACCAAAAAATAGTTGAAAATAATCTTACAAGTATTTCACACTGTTCAAATACATTCTAAACGGGAATACGGTTTAGCATGAAAAATTACTTTAAAAAAAATCGAAACAAACTATAATCATTTTTAACAGAAAATAATTTCAATTTTATTTAAGACTAAAGTAATTTATGAAAGCTCTAAAAATGACTATTCTAACACAACCTTATGTCTTTTCAACCGGAACAAACAAGCAGAAAAAGGTCAATCATAATAAATTCTTTAAATATAGAAGTGCGATTACCTACACAACACAGCATAAGAAGTCGACCCTATAAAATGTTTAAACTTAAGACTCGAGCATACTATCTTGTCACGACATGTGTTCCTCTAATCCAAGTAGATTGACACGGCAAAGTAAGAAATTTACAAGAAGGAACCATAACAAAAAAATAGAAAAGAACAGACACAACAAAGTCGAACAAATATAGGTCTTTCAATCCAAGTATCAGCTCAGTCAAGAAACAAATAAAGAATATGGGGGGATTAACGTTGGGTGACAAACAACATTTACCAAACAAATATCCACCACGCAACCCAAAACCCATTGTTGCAGTATGGCCCTATAATTGTCTGCACTGAAGTGCAATACCAGAAATACACGGAATTTAACAATGTCATAAAACCAGCCAATTCAATCCTACACATCCAATCTCAAACAAAAATAAAAATATATTTTATATATATTATTATTTGCAGTTTTTTTTTATGATATCTGACTCAAACTGTGCAGAAGATGCAGAAACCCAAGAGAAGTTTTTTAACTTCAAGTTTCTGGTGCAGGGGCAGGAGGAGCCTTCAGAAGTGGTTGGAGCGCTTTAACAACAATGCTCATATTAGGCCTAAACTCAGCTTCATACTGCACACACAGTGCTGCAACAGCTGCAAGCTGCATAGTCAACAATATTCATTATTACCACCGACCTCAGAATAGAAGATCCAAGGACCATGAGTCATTCATTACATATGTGTGCGCGTAAAGGGAGGCGGAGAGAAAAAATAGTTACCTTAGCAACTCCTTTTGGGGGATATTCTCCCTTTAGTTTTGGGTCCACGCATTGTTTCACTTTATCTTCACTTAATCTTGGGGTAGCCTACAAAAATATATATCTATCAATGAAATATCTACAGCAGGCCACCATTCGTAAATAGTTGAAATAAGGGAGATGAGGCGTGAGTTTAAGCATGTAAACTGACCCATGTGACTAGACTTTGCTGTCCTCGAGGCATGGTATGATCAACTGGTTTTCTACCTGTAAGGAGCTCAAGAAGAACAACGCCAAAGCTGTAGACATCACTTTTTTGAGTCAACTGCCCAGTCATGGCATATCTGCAAAGTTTGGCAACAAAACATAAGCTAAGAACCAATAAACAAAATAAAATCTAATTCGGTTTTCATAAAGATTTTTGTAAAACTGTATGCCTCAGTAACTGGATCATAGAGCATATATACCAAAGCGACGTATAAACTAATATCAACTATAAACAAAAAATATGATTGTTCAACCACATGTTTAGATAGATTGGTAGGATATACTTTTTGGGAACATCAGAAGCACAAACATACAGGCTTACATAACTGAGAGTAAAGAACATACTTCCTACGGTATTTTGAATACAGAAAGCCAGATAGAAAAGAGGTACTGTTTTGTATTTCATATTTATCAATTTCATTTCCGTTGATGTTTAGGCCAAGCACGAAGACAACAGGGAAAAGGAACAATAACAAGACCACATCAGAAGGCACTAATAGTACTACTACTATAAGACCAAAGCCTCATTTGCTTTTCATGACAATAACATACCAGTCAACAGTCACTGCTTTATGGCCAAGTTCAGAAAATTCTAAATCCAACAGTCACTGCTTAATTATAACAGAAAATATTACACATTTAAACTGAATTAACATGTATTGAGTCCAAGAGAAGTTGGGAAGGGAAATATCGCTTATTTAATAGACCTATAATACAAATGACTAAAGGTCAAATGCTATTTAATAGACCTAAGGAATATAATATGAATTGCAGCTGTATGTAAAAAGATAAGACACACAGGCAGCACTAAACAGTCTAAAGCACTTACAAAAGATTTCTTTAGAAAATACAAGATACCTTCGTAGTTATACACATGACAGTGACTCATTTATGAATTCTAAGGGGAAAAAAAATATAGATATAGAAATAAAAAAGCTATAAGCTTAGGGAATCTTACTCTGGAGCATGATACCCAAAAGTTCCCAATACACGGGTAGAATGAAGGCGTGCAGCCATGTCAGGGGCCTGATTAGAAAGATTAAAATCAGCTATCTTTGCCCTGTAATCTTCAAAGATAAGCACATTACTTGATCTGATATCCCTGTGTATGATTGATGGTTGAAATTTCTCATGTAAAAATTCTAATCCCCTAGCTGCATCAACTGCAATTCTAACACGCTGCATCCAGTTAAGAGTTGGCCCGGGTTGTGCCCCTTGAACTCCCTTTCTACCTGCAATGGAAATACCACCAAAATCATCAATGGAACTTCTTATACGAAATCTAAGTAAAGAAAAGATATGAAGCTACATACCGTGCAAAATGTCATGAAGAGAGCCCATAGTTGCAAACTCATACGCAAGTACACGAAGATTTCCTTCAACACAGTATCCATGCAGCTCAACAAAATTTTCGTTCTTCAATCTTGAGACCATGGAAACCTGAAATAGGGAATACTAAATGAGAAGGCTAATAAACTGAAAATAAAACATACGGGAACCAACACACTTCCAGTGTATTTAAACTAAAATAGTTTGTTTAGCTGATAGCAGAAAAATGCCTGGGTCAGAAACTCATTATTTGATTCCGGTTCAGAAGAAACATCAAGCTTTTTCACAGCCACAGCTTTTCCATTGTTTAATGTTGCAAAATACACCCTCCCATAGGACCCTTCACCAATCAATGCCTTCGATCCGAAGTTGTCAGTTTTTTCCTTCAGCTCATCTAGGGATATTGCTGGAACTTCGATAGGTGGCGGTGCCTTTTGTGTTTCAGGTTTGACAGGAGCTGACATCCTTGAGCCTTTTGGGTTGCCTACAGCAAATAAATATGAAACGTGAGGAATCTTTATCACGAAAAGACCCAACCCATATCTGATATGCCGAAATATGAGGACAGTGAAATTTTGAATTCATGATAATTGAAGTATTTATTATAAGAAAAAAAATAACATTTTACATATATGAGATGAAATAAAATCTAAATGTTCAATTGACCAGCTTGAAGAGATATAAAGAAGACGTAACGACATATGAAAATTAAAAGCATCAGAACTAACAGTTCTCTTGATACCAGTGTTGTCAAATAGCGGCGCGATGGCGTTATAGCATAGCGGAATTTGAACAAAATGGTATTGTTTTGCAACAGTACAAAATGTAGTCAAATAGTGGCTATAGAGATGCTATATCACTTTAGCTTAGTGGAATTCGAACAAACTACTATTTTCTGTGATCTGCAATTGAGAACATTGCTTGGTACTATTTGTTGTCTATTTCTAATTTTTTCTCAAGTAATAGACCTACAGCGCGGAGTAACAACACCATGGATTAAACTAAGGAACTCACCATCTCCATAACTCCTTGGGCTTTTAAGGTGTTCGTTTTCATTTGATGGGTAAGACTCTTCCACCTGACAAGTGCAGCATAGCCAGCGACGCATCCTTGTTCTCTTCCTCAAATGTAGGTCGTCTTTGTAAGTTGAGTTTTCAAGTCGAACAAAGTAATCGGGAGGAGTAGCATGTGCCTACATAACGTCACAAAACGACACATAAATATACAAAATATGACGTCATTCGAAAATCAAATGATATAGAAATTACTTAAACAAGTATAATTAACATATCTCAGTTATAAATGTCCATTTTCAAGATAAAAAAATGGTAAACAATTATGGCGTCATAGCCGTCATTCGATCATTTTTTTAATTAAAGTTCCTTATTAATGATGAATATATCCACAAGCGCCAAAACCATAATTAAAAAACATAAATTTGAGATGCATGCGCCGCAAAATTCATGCAAAATTCTAGAAGAATTAAATATAGGCGGGCAAAAAATAGAGTGTAATATTGACACCCTACATTTTTGCTTATCGCCTTTACCTCACCTCGAAGCAGCGGGCTTATAAGGTAAGTCGTCCTATTCTTCTTATAATCAGCTTGAAGGGTAGCTTAGACAAAGACACCCCCTTGGGATAATATCATATTTTCTTATAAACATTTTCTAATTATGAATGCAATCCATCCCAGATTTACAACACATGAAATGGTTAATTGCTGAATTATAAAACTTTGGAGGGAATTTCCACTAAAGGATCATATAACGGGGGATGTTAAATAAACAAATAAATAAACTTATAAAATGAATAAGGTAAAAAAATCCTTGATGGAACTAATTGATTCAACAATTAATTATAATTATTATAATGGCTATCATCGAATAGAGAACTACGAAACAGCATTCCCATGCAAAATTGGGTGAAAGAAAAAAATTGAAGAAAATGAAATCTTACCAGATGACCAGGACGATGGTGAAAGTCTCTGCGTTCCATTTAAGAGATAAATGAAAAACAAATTAAACACGAATCCAATAAAAATTAAAAAGTCGAAATCGGATTCGGTAAAAAATGAAGAACACCGAAAGAAGCCCAAAAATTGAAGAGGCAAACAAAGCAAAGGAAAAAGAAAGAAAAAGGAAAGAAAGAAATAATAGAAATGAGAGACAGGTAGCAGCATAACCAAAATTAGAAGCGAAATTAGAGGTAAAAAATAATGAGAAATAGAAATTAGTACCTTGCACACTAGGGTTTCGTTGTTCTGTTGTGTTGCGTTGTAATTGTATTGTATGCAAGAGAGAGATAGAGAGAGAGAAAGAGAGAGAGAGAGTTTAGCCAAGCCAAGCCAGGTGTTATATGCTATTTTCTTATTTTCGGCTTTATTTCGTCCAGACAGACAAGACAACAAGCTACGCGGCTAACACCCTTTCCTTCCAAATATAATCATTTTTTTATTTTATTTTTAACTATATTAATTTTTATTATACGTAACTGATGGTTATTTATTATCTTTTTGAAAGCTAGTAATAGCGATGATAATAATAGATATGTTTTTTTTGTGTGTGCTTAAAAATGAATGAAATGTTTTTTAGGATTAGTTTAGTTGTCTTTATAAGAAAGGAAAGGAAAGAGAGGGCGGTGTGTGATGATGATTGTTAAGATAATGGGAGAAGGTATCATCACTCTGTATGTGTGGTGTGACCAATTATTATTCCTTCTTTGGAATTGGTCTTTGGGACCCTTCCCTATGGCTTGGCCTTTTTTTTTTTTTCTTCCCTTTCACTTGACCAGACTGCTTCTAATTTCTATTCCCCCACTTTCTTAGGATCATTTACCATACATAACTTCATAGGTTTGGTACTCTCTATTTCACATTGTTAGAAAATCAGTTTTATATTACATGGCATAAAATGTTGGTGTTGTCCTGTAGCTGTTTTTTCTGTTTATCAATAATATATGTTTACTTTTAGTGAAAAAAAAAATAATCAAGACCGGTCAAGGTATAAAAATAGTTGATGTGAATTTTAACATGAAGTCTTATAAAATTTACAGTAGTATTTTAGTAAGATTACTAAAGTTTTATTTATTTTTTTCATTTTAGAATATAAAACTATTTATTAAAGTAATATAATTGATTTTATAGAATATTTCTTTTTTAATTAATATTTAGTTAATTTATTTAGTATTTATTGGTATAATATTAATTTTAGATGAAATTTTATTAATTTTAATTTAAAAGATGTTAGAATGAGATTCTGGAAATAATAATTGTGTGGATTAAATTTTAAATTATTCTCTTTGTATACTGTTAGTGTGTGATTCTATCATGTATGAAGAAATATTCCTTGATAACAATTTATTTAAAATTTTGAAAATATTATGCATAACTCGTGTTTGTAAGAAAATATATATCACGAATATGTTCAAATTAGGTTTATTATTATATTTAGTAAAAAGATCATTGTTGTATTATTGTTTGATTATTAGCAACTACAACCTCATCATTTGTATATCCCTTATATTGCTATTTAATATATAATATTGCTTAGTACATATTGTGATAATTTGAGTTACTTTATAAAAATATGTAAATAAATATGGTGATATGTTTTTAGATGATATGTGTAAGTATTATGAATGCTTGGGCAGCAGCATATAAATTTTGAAAACAGTTGTTGTTTTGTGTCTTTATCGAAGTAGGGACAATATAAAGATATGACAAATCAATATTTCGCTATTGTGGTCGAATCATCTAGAGTTGACATGATTTAAGTTTTCTTTTCTTTTTTGGTAATTTATAGAGTATTTAAGTTTAAGTTTTCTTTTTTGTTAAGATGACATGATTTTAAGTATTATTCAATTAATACAAATATATGCTTGCGGAAATTAAATGTTGTTTTTTTCAAAAAGAAAAAACATATGAATTGAATGTAGTTCTATTTTTATGGCGTTGTTACTATTTTTGTGGTTGCATTTATGGTCTCGTTACTATACTTTTGTATTGAGACAAGGGTTTTAACATATATATTTAGGCACCCGTTAAATATGCTAGCTACTACCGGTGTTCCAAGCATGTTAAATAAATGAAAACTTTTTATGCATTAATTTATTAAATCATCAATATTATTTTTTATAATTAAATATTTTTCACAATATCATTCTTATGGCTATGGTTTATAAATTTTAAAGATTTAAATTACTTTTGGAAATTATTAAAGTTTCTACAAGAAAATTATAACTCTTATTTATAACAAAATGTTGTAAACTTAATTTAAAATCACAACTATTGTAATAGTAAGAAGAAAGATAAACAATAATTACAAAATTTTGTAAAGTTAATATTTTTTGGATCATCAAAATTATTTATATAAAAATTTATCATGTTTTAATTATTTAATTGTGACAATTTCATTGAAGAGTACTGAAACCTATATTTTTTTTCATGGGTATCCAAAAAATTACCTATTAGTATATATAAATGGAGTTTTTATGCAACGCTTGTAAGAAAAATATAATATAGTACTTATGAATTAACTTTTAAAAAATTATATTATTTATAATATTTAAATGTATTATATATTTTTGAAATGAAATGTAGTGTATTTAGTATAATATATACTTTTTAAGTGATATTTAGTGTATTTAGTATAACATTTATAGCTTTCACTTTTTAAAAAGTCTAAAATAAATTATAAATGCTTCATGAGTAGTGAAATAATTAACATAGAATATTACTTTCTTTAGTCTTATTTTACAAAAGACAATTAAATTATAATTATATCTAATAAAAATTAATATAGTTGATCCATGTTATATGAACCAGATACATTAAAACTATGGAAATGAAAAAAAAAATTCATTTAATACCAAAACAAAACCATAAAAGTGAACGTCACAATAAATTAGAAAATGTCTGGTGAGTCATGGCCAACGAGGCTATAGCAATATGGTTGTCGTTGCTCCACTTTTAAAGAGGCCATAGACCAACTTACATTTCAAGTAGACTTTTTCGTATTTACAAGATATAGGAGAATTAAACCGCCCAATAAGAATTGAAGTAATAAACAATTAGAGAAAAATACACTTCACCCCGCTTTTATTTTTTTAAAGAAAAATAAAAAAATTTATTTTATCCACCTCTTCGATTTGTGTTTTAAAAAATTTAAAAGCTATATTTTTCAAATGAATTATAACTATTTTGCTTGGGTTGACATATGAAAAAAAAAGAAGTTAGTTTGTGGGTTGACCCACAAAAATTGATCCTTAAAACACAAGAAATACCAATGTTAAAAGAAAAACATTGTGGCTTTTACAATAAATAAATAAATAACAATGCCAATAAAAATATATTGAACAATCACTCTCTTAATGGGTTAGACAGAGCGAGTCAAGCCGTCTCGGATCTTGCACAAAATATTGGAGTAATTGAAAAGCGACAAATATTAACTAAAATATTATAATTGAAATTTTTAAAAATTATATAGTTTTTTTTAGAGTTTCACACAATTCATACATAATAAACAAGTTGTAAAATTTAGAATTTCAATTATCACAAGTTTTACAATTTTCACATGTCACACAATTTTCACAAGTCACTCGATTCATACAAGTTTTTAGAACTTTACACAATTTAATCAAATAAAATATATCTATTTTACGATTTTCTTCTTGAAAAATGCATTAAGTTTCTTATTTAAACATTGTACCACTCATAAAAAAATACACATATTAATTAAAATAATTTATAATTAAAAAATAGTATCACACTCAGTGGCGGAGTTTGCACAAAATATCGGGAGAGCTGGGGAGCGACAAGTATTAACTAAAATAATATAATTAAAATTCTTAAACGTTATATAGTTTTTTTTTTTTATAGTTTCACACAATTCATACATAACAAGTTGCAAAAGTTAGAATTTCAATTATAACAAGTTTTACAAGTCACACAATTTTCACAAGTCTCCCAATTCATACAAGTTTTTAAAACATCGCACAATTCAATCAAATAAAATATATTCATTTTACGATTTTCATTTTACCATTTCCTAATCCACACAGAGATTTGTCACTTATCGAATAAATATATATTCTCACTCCTATAATCGTCATGAGATTCATAGTTAATAATCTGAGTCGCGAATCTAGTTTAACTCGAATGCTCGACTTTACCCCTCAAGGTATCAACTATTCCTCAAAGTGTACTTTGTCTAACCAAGGTAGTATTTACTCCATAACATTTAGTGTCCCTTAACTTCAATACAAGTCTTTTTCGTTGACATCTAAGTACCAAATGCTATTCAAAATGGAATCCATGTCTTCTCTATAATTCCATGGTGTTCACACCCCTTTGGCAGTTATCAAACTTCATCTAGTCTCATCTTGAAATCTACCAGGCGAACATCTAATACTCTTCTTAAAAAGTTCTCCACTTAGATCTTTACATGAAATCGCTTATTAGTCTAACTTTAATCCATCCATACCCATCATCTTCGAGATATCATCAACAACATAGCATCTGTGTCCTTGGAACCACTTCATAAATCTCATGTCGTCATGATTTGCCTCAATCCTACTTGACAATTAATCATTTCGAAGATCTTTTCCACTTCTTTAATTCACTTATCAGCTTTTTTTGGGCTCTCCTCACCCTTGAACTTTGGAGGATTGTAACGACGAAAATCTTCCAATTCCCGTGACTCAGCAGCACGGATCTCTATTTTCCTCTTCTCCAGATCTCGCAGAGTCTTTGCAGTAGTATGTGCAACAACATAAGCAACCATATTATTCATAGCTTCACCCATTTGATCATCCCCATTGACGTTGACTCTTGCAGCGTCATCCCTTCTTGGAGGCATTGTTTCCTCAAAACCAACATCAAGAAAAAATCTCAACACCCCTTAGAATAATTCCAAAAATAACTTCTGACTACATCAATACATAACAACTACACCAGACCTGACAACTCCGACAACTTATCCCGACGCATGATCAGATAACAACTCCCTACCTACAGGTTGACCTACAATCTAAACCAAATCTCTGATACCACAATGTAACACCCCGATTTTTAACAGCGCAAATGTATTTTTTTTCTTTCTTAAAAACAAATTCATAAAATAAAGAAATAAGGAAATAAATACTTTTGGATAAAATATTTAAGTCGTAACACAACGAAAAAAGTCAACAATATTTACAAACAGCAAAAATAGTTTTTGAAACAAAAATTCAAAGTATTTAAATAGCAAAATACACTAGGGCTATGAGACATATCAGACATAGCTAATACCACTGAGGTATTCTCGGCAGACACTTGCATAAAGCACTGCCCCAAGAATATCTACTTTCCCCACGTCACATCAAAAAGTGGAACATGGACCCATCAAAAGAAAAGTCATCAGACAGTTTAATCCTAGATACAATCTTCCAAAATGAAATAAATACAACCACAAAAGAAAGATATATAGTCCCTATACAACCATCTAATCTGATCATGCTACAAACACTATAAAACCCGGGTGATCTCCAAAGTACTAACCGGTAGGACGATCCTGATTCTTATTTGAGGGCAAACTCCAGATTTCCACAATAATTATAAAGGGTCACCAACCGAAATTAACAAATATCACATAACATTTAAATTTCAAATGCACAAAATAACCTTTCAACTTAGCATACTCCTTGAAAGGGTTTTCATATGTCAAACATGCATAAACAATGTTGAAAAATGAAGTTTGACAAACTGCACTGTCATAGCCGAATACAATTGAGAAAATGCATATTTTCAATTTTAAAACGGCTCTGAATCAATCAACACTTCAAACATTAATATTATCAATTATGAACACATAATTAAGACCAAATTAATCTCCACAAATTCACACCTCAATCACACATCGAATATTCATAACATCAATTATGAACACATGATTACATCAAAACTTAATCAACCCAACTTCACACCTCAAAGCAATTACGGCAAATCACAACAACAACCGAATATGTATATACAATCATCATAGTATAACAAACATGACTCATGTGTCAAGCACTCTAATGCACTGCGTATATGCCAAAATGCATGATTCCGGAATTCCAAACCAAAACCCTCCTCGAATGGCGTAAATCATAATTGTACAGACTTTCACTGACCAATATTAATTACCAAGGTGCAATCTCTCATAGATCAACACGATTTACTAGCGTGCAGTCGCTCACAGACCAGCACGACATACACGAGTGCAGTCGCTCACAGACCAACACGATTTTCTAGAGTGCAATCGCTCACATATCAGCACATTCTAGAGTGCAATCACTCACAGATCAGCACTAATTACCAAGGTGCAATCTCTCACAGATCAACACGATTTACTAGCGTGCAGTCGCTCACAGACCAGCACTACATACAAGAGTGCAGTCGCTCACATACCAATACGATTTTCTAGAGTGCAATCGCTCACAGATCAGCACATTCTAGAGTGCAATCTCTCACAGATCAGCACGATTTACTAGCGTGCAGTCACTCACAGACCAACACGACATACAAGAGTGCAGTCGTTCACAAACCAACACGATTTTCTAGAGTGCAATCGCTCACAGATCAGCACGACGCGACAATCCCCGCAAGGATAAGATGAACCAACAATTCACATGGCATCATCTTGTGGCCCATCACGGTCACCACTATCACCATGGCCCCATCGCGATCACCATGTACTATGAAAAGCATGAGCGTACTCTGACTCTTTTCACCACAAGCATTAAGTAAATACAACTATTAAAAGATTCCCCATTTTTAATACTCATTTAACACTAATGATTTTTCAAATACAACACAAAACAAACTCAAACATATTTATTCACACCAATTTAAATTTCCACAACCACATATAAATCACATCTCCAAATCCCATCCACACATAAATTGAATTAAATTCATTTTCCACCAAGTCACACATAAATTTCTTCTAAAAAAATCATAATATTAATTATGAACACATCAATTTCACCAAACAAGAATCACCAAAATTTCCAAACATTAATCACTCATATTCAATCTCCAAAATTTTCAACCATAAATCACTACAACAACATTAATATATCAGAGTTCTCTCTCACCGCTAACTCGGTGCCAACGGTCTCGATTCCTTTTCGAGACTCAAGGAGCTAACTACATAAACATGAATATTTATAACAATTTATTCACAATAAAACTAACCTAAACACAACAAAATTCCCAAAATTAAATCTTTCTCACACACCAAATTTTTAAAACCAAATAATCTATATTATTTAATTAAAACTAAATAAAATAAATATTGTTCAAATATCACATACACACATTCGACTATTAAAACACCGAAATTTTTTAGTTAATAAAATATTCTACACTTTTTTCCTTTTTAAAACTCAGTTCAAGAGTAATTAAAATAGTAACATTTAAACTCTAACCATTTTTAATTTCAATCTATCTTTTTGCTCAAACTCTTTAACTTAGTTAAAATTTGAACTTTTTCACAACTCTAAATTTTTTTATAAACTTTCAATTTCAGTTCAAACTCATTTATTTAAAAATAACTCATTACGTAACTCAAACACATCAAATTTAATTACCACCAATTTACACCAACAACAATCAATTCAATTCCACAACACACATATAACACTTCAATTAAATTTCAACAATTCAAACATAACTCACCCAATTTCATTACCTATAAACCACCAAATTTCATCAATTCATTTTCCACAAAATCCGCAAATAAATAACATCTCAAAAATTTATAATAATAATTATGAAGATATAAATCACATCAAATATGGATCACCACAAACCACACCTCAAATTTAAATTCCACTAAATCACACATAATCGCATTAAATTCATTTTCTACAAATTCACACATCAAATACATCAATTTTCTTTTTCACAAAATCACAAATAATGTCCTAAATACAAACTAAAAGTTTGGAAGGAGCTCTTTAGCTTTTACAACCGTTTTCGTTACCCCACCCACACACACACACACAGTGCACATCTCTTCTCAAACTACTTTTTCAAAAAAATATTCATTCTCGCCGCAACTCAATTGACAGATGAGTTTCTTAGCAACAAGTGACATTTAAAAAAAACTGTCTGATATTAAATTTTTCGTAACATAATTAAATTATTCTCCGACAAATAATCTTAATCGGGTCTCAAAATATATATTAAAATATATATAAATATTAAACATATTATTAACTCTAATAAAATATATTTTTAATATTTAATTCCCAAAATAAAATTCAATTGGACTAAATGCCTAAACAATTTAACACAAAAATTCTTAAAATCGCATAAATTAAAATTTAAAAAATTTAAGGTCTTACAATGTGAATGGAGTATTTATGCAACGCTTGTAAGAAAAATATAATATAGTATTTATGATTTAACTTATAAAAAATTATATTATTTAAATGTAGTGTATTTAGTATAATATATACTTTTTAAGTGAGATTTAGTGTATTTAGTATAACATTTATAGCTTTTAATTTTAAAAAAGTCTAAAATAAATTATAAATGCTTCATGAAATAAATAACATAAAATATTTTTTTTTATTTTTTTTATAAAAGATAATTAAATTATAATTTTATCAAAAAAAAATTAATATAAATGATCGATGTTATATGAACCAGATACACTAAAACTACGGAAAGGGAAAAAAATTCATTTAATACCAAAACAAAACCATAAAAGTGAATGTCACAAAATAAATTATAAAATGTCTAATGAGTCGTGGCCAATGAGGCTATGGCAATATGGTTGTCGTTGCTCCACCTTTTGTTGACCTTGGTTCACATTTTTGAATTAATTACATCCTCAAAACTTTAGAGAAACACAGGTTCAAGCTTCATCCTTGGCGAAGGACATGGTATAGGGTAGGGGAAGATGGGTTGGGTGGAGGGGGGTGGGAATGAGTGTGTGAATAATTGAGGGGAAGTGGTGCTAGAGGGAGAGGGGGTGAGAAGAGACAGTGGGAGGATGCATTAGCAAAAGGTTCGCAACGCAACAGACATAAAAGACTAAATATTAAGACTTTCGAATGATAGTTATATCATGATGATGAGACAACAAAATCAAGAGTCAGACCAACCGGATAAATAAAATCTTTTTGGTCCTTGTGGCTTTTACAATAAATAAATAACACTGCTAAGAAAAATTGATTGAACAATCTACTCCTTTAATGGATTAGACAGAGCGGTTAGACGGACAGAACAAGTCAAGGAATCGGTCGTGTGAGTAACCTAATTCATCTATATATTTTGCAAGTTGACTTGGCATGTTTAATATTATGCTTTTTCGACCCTTAATTGCTTCGTGATATCTTCATCTCTTGAATTAGTCCACCATGCTTCAACTACAAGTGTTTATGGTGTAAAAATCAAACTACATTGGATCGCATTAATAATTTGATTCAATTATTGAAAATCACTTTTAAATCAAATTTAGTATAATTCTAAACCGATTTTAAATTAATTTATAAATATAAACTAGTTTAATATTTTGAACAAATTTTTAATTAAAATCAATTTCAAAGTAGTTATTTGAAAAAAGAACTTTAAAATTCTTTTGATAAAAAAATATTAATTTTTTTGAGAAAAAAATGTAAAAAATTTCTCAATATAAAAATTTTCGAAAAAATAATTTCAAAATTCCTTTTTCAAGAAAAATAAATATAAAAAATTTCCCGATAAAAGAAATTCAAAATTTTTTTTATTTAATTTTTTTTTTTAAAAAGTCAAATATTTTTCATAATAATATGTTTTTCTCAAAAGATTTTTACGAACAAAATAATTGCTTTTTTTTTAAAAAAAGTTCGATATTTTCTACGAGAAAAATAAATTTCAAAAATTTTATAAAAAAAAATCTTAATTAAAGTTAAATAAAATTTAAAATTATTAAACTAAATTTTAAATTAAATTTAGTTAACTAAATTGTTTTAAATATATTGTTCAATTCATGAATAAGTTAAATGATTTGATTTTTTGTATACAATTCAATCCAATTTATCAATATAGTTCAATTAATTATATTTTTGCACACCCCTAAATGCAATCGACTCTTAAATCAGCCCTACGCTCTTTAGAGCCACCACATCACCCTAAGCCACTTGTCGTCCACCCTCACCCACAACTATTGGCTCCCATGTTCAAAATCAACATCTATTATCCTTAACCATAGTTATGTTGCCTCATTATTAGTGTGTTTGGGTGTGTGTTACACTTTTCTTCTCATGTCCCTATGTAAACTAACCAAAAATTTCAGCAACTTGCGCATCAACGATGACAACATCATTATCGAGCACATGGTTTGGGACACATCAACTAAAGTGGCTTTTGAACGAGACCTACCGGCTTAGGGGCAGTTTCTACTAAAATGGGTGTACCCGGGTTTCGATCTCTAAATGGATCTGCTATAGCTACTCGATCTCGATCAAATGGCTTTGGATCTGTCTCTACATCTGGAATATCTGTAACAGGATATGGAACTCAATATCGATCTGAAATTGGAAGGGGTGCTCCATAGCTTCAACTGATACTGCTTATAGCCAACATCAGCTATGGATCACGCCCATCATCATAAGGGCTTCTCGAAGACTGAATCTCGCTCTACCTCCATTCTAGGAGAGGTAAGAAAGTCTTGGAGGCGA
>NC_021163.2:18781645-18790652 GCF_000331145.2 Cicer arietinum | reverse complement strand
CTTGAATTGGAGAGTGTATTAAGCATAGGATCATCCAGAGTCTGTAAAGTCTACCTCGTTTAGCTCAACCTTATCCATAAACGATCTCTATCTCTTCATTACTATAGTACTCTTTGTAGTAGGTAGATGTTAAAACGGATTGTTCGGTCCATATAGAATCAGTCATAATGGATCACGGATTTCTTCATATTGGACCAAAAAACTCTATTTTAATATGAACCGATAAAATATTATCTAAGTCCGACCCTAGACGGATAGCGAGTTAGACAGATAACCTGCACATTTTTTATAATAGTTTTTTTACTCATTAGATCTTAATTTCTTTGCTATTCTTTTAACTTGAAAATTTTCTTTGATACCCATTTAAAAAAAAAATGGTATACTACTTATATATTAAGTATGAATCAATTTGAATGTCTATTTTATTTCATATCCATTTAAAAAATATTATAGTTTATTTTTTATACACAAACTAAATTTGGATTGTCCAATTAACACAAAGTTAATTCAAAATTTTCAAAATAACATATTATCCAAGCAACACACAAGTTAAAATAAATTCAAATTATCCCAAAGTTAGAGATATTATCTAATATAACACAAATGAATTTAAATTTGTTTAAAATAACTTAAATTTAAATAGAGTGCTAAACAGTTCACATTTTTCAAAGTGTTCGATGATTGTCTACTTAAAATAAAAAAAATTGATTGTTTAAAATATATAATCAACTAAAGATAATATTTTATCACAAAAGATAATATATATATATATATATATATATATAATCAAATAAGTGAATTGTATATCTTTTAGGCTTTTTTTTATATAGACCAATTTTATTTTTTTTCAAATTGGTTATGCGAGTTGCAGACTATCTGATACTTATACAGACTAAGACTAACTCAAATGAATAACAGATTTATTCAGAAACGTTCTGACAGATTAATAGATTGACTTCACTTTTATTACAAGGGGAAAAAACACAGCCATTATAATCACCCGTTTTTAGGTTTATGCTAAATTTTAAATGTTACATTTTAACTTGTGAGGATAAAGAGTAATATCAATGAGCACGACTCTTTCAATTGCAAACTGCATATTAGACACAGCCAAATGTACGGTAGCACCCAAACTTGGGTAAACAACAAACATGCCATCTATAGTTTAAACCCTCGGTTATTCTCGATATTTGTAACAATGGAGGTAATCAGAAGATTCAATCATCAACCTGCCACACAACAGGGAACAAGTATGGCGACCCAAAAAGTGGACAAAAGAAGTTGAAAGACAATACTATACTTATAAATATCCAATCCAACAAATTTGCTTTCTGACGCATTAAATGTTTGATGCTACAACAAAGCCAAAATTGTCACTAGGAATGCACAGTGGTCAAAACTTAAAAGAGTGCAAAAAAACCTGATCCTAGCAAAAGCTCCAGAAGTCACAACTTGCTAATTCAGTCTCTGCTTGCTCTTGCTTTTTCTCATCTTTGCCTTAAATCTTGACTTTACCATCAGAGTCTGTACTGTATTTTCAAAGTTCCCAATGGCCATAACGACCAAAAGGAGACCACAAACTATCACCTGCAAGAAAAGTTACTATCATTATAAGGCTAGTCTATGCAACAAAAAATATCACAGAAATTAGAGATGTAAACGGAAATCCTCAGACACGGATAATAGTCATTTGCCATCGATCTTGTTAACTAAAAACATTTTTCGTGCCTGCCCCATATCTGCATGGCTATCTGCCAGTTGGATATTCAGAGAATTTTGGCGATATCCACAAGTATCTCTAGATATCCATGGCACTTTAATTTTTTTTTAAACAATTGTAATTGTGTATAAATTCTTCTTCCTCTTTTGACAACATAAAAGTATATTAACAAATCAAAATATTAATACATCACACTTCGTTTTGACAACAAAATTACTATTTTAGCACATCCGTCGAGTATAAAGTTCCTTCCTCCTTTTACTAACTAATGGATACAAGTACCCGTTGGTACGATACCTTTACATGCGCATCTGCCTCTATCAACTAGAGGTAGCTGAAAAATCCATTTATTTCACCTGTAGGTATCTATTAAACAACCGGCCCCATAGCAAATTTTATCCACAGACACGGATACATTTGCATGTGTTCCTAGTCAACTTTTGGTATATAAAATGAAGTAAAAAAGCAAGCAGGAGCAAACTTGTACCTGCCATTCAGAAACCACCCCGACAAATGCAGTCCTGAGCAATGATTGTCCAACATAAGCTTCAAATCCCTGAACCAAAATAGGAGCACAAATACAGTTTAAAAATGTTCAACCTTTTCTGCGTTCAGGTGATTTCCAAAATGTGAATAAATCAGATATTTCAGTTAAAGAGCAAATTAACATTAATAAGATACAATGCCAGAACAATAAGTTTGAATGCATGTATATATGAAAAGGTCACAAGTTTGCAAGAAAACCACACATGACCTTCTGGAACCCATATTAATACACAATATATGCTTTTCAACTAATTAACCGTTACTCGCACAACAAAATACAGCTAATTAAAGTTCCAATAATTAGTTGAGAAGCATATGTTGTCAGTTAATAACACCAAAACAAACTTAATTCTGTAACACCAAAACAAATTGCTTGGAAAAAAACCTAGAGGATCAATAACACTCATATCTCAAACTATTGGAACCAAAAGTGTAAATATGCCAAAAACATAAGAAACTAACGTAGCGTAGTTACCTGCAATATGAAAAGTATGGGACATAGCAACCACAGTTGGCCATCCACACCAGCTGTTTCCCCCCATACAACATCCATCCTCTTAGCCTATAATTCAGAAAAAAATGAGAATTACAGCTATATATCTGTTTACAATTTTTTTTTTCAAAGTTACGAATATACTAAAATAAAACCAAATAGCCAAAGACTTGGGTACAAGGCAGAATGATTGAAAAAGTATATGAGGGTAAAATATAACTATAGAAGAAATACAACGGATAGACTAATTAACAGTGGCACCTTTCCCAATGCAATGCGGGTATAAAGTCTTTGACGTTGATATCTATTTTGCAAAAGCATTGCAACTCCTTGCATCATAGCCCACTGCAGGAAAAGTTGTACACCTCTCTGCACGCGAGACATATATGATAGGCACATAACATCATCAAAAAGAAAAGGCTAATGCTAAGGGAAACAATACAAACCTGCTTTTTTGCGCAGTCTGGTTGTCCTTTTATTTCCCAAGTGAGACTCACAAGGGCCATTATCATGGCACAATAATGATGATATATCCACCTGTAACCGCCACAATAAGTTTATTTGCCAAAATATTTAGTCCCATGTAACCCAAGGAATGACAACCTCAGCAATCCCCCCATCCCAGAACGCTTTGCCAGGACAACAATTTTAGCAGGTCAACTACATAAAGTTTCTTCCCTACCCTTCTTTGTACTCAATCTCATATGGAATCACGGGGGTGTCGATTATAATTCTTTTTTAAGATTACAAAGTAAGGATTTCCTCTATAAAGAAAATATGAAAGAAAATAAACGCAGAAGAGTGAACTAATTGCTTTGCAAAATAGACAAGGGAATCTAAAAAACTCAAAAATTGAAAAACAAGTCTGTCCTACAGAATATGAGAAGGTGTGAACTACGAGAAATCTGGCATTTGACACTATCCAACTAAAGTTACTAAACTAAACATTAACCAAGAAAACAGTTCCGACACACCATATTCTCCTCACCACCAAAACCTCAAAAACAGTTAGAGAAAATAACATAAAGTTAGATCGACATATCCAACACAGTGATTCTCTACCATAGTTATTACTTGGGGGTACTATAGACTATACTGGCCACGTGGCAGACTTCCATAGAGTCACGTTTTTCAGTTTTGGTAGGCGGAGTTGCTATTGCAACTACCCTGGAAAAGTTATTGCTTCTATCCTTCACACAGGCAAGAAACCATCTTTAACCATTCCCCCTTCCACTGTCTTAGTTATCAAACACATTATTTGTTTCTTTTCTCATGATTTTCGTTTGATAAAAACCAAATTATGTTTCAATAGATGCAAAGTGAAACCTCTTCCATTTTCACAGACGAACCAACTCTCACTAGCCTCTTTTCTAGCAAACTCTGGGGATTTCCAACAGACCCATAGCTCTCCAGCTTCAAGCATCATACCACAGCTCGGTCTGTATTTTTTGCTCTCTGTTCTAGTGAGCTTGGACTCTGTCTTTGGGTCTTTGTTCTTTTATTTTTCCAGCCTTCTTTCACACTTCAGATTCATATTATGAATGAATTTTTATCTTTTTAGTCTCTATTTGCAGGTCTATAATTTTTATTAACATTTATATATGTATTATCTTTTATTTATCATCATCGGTAGAGCAGTCACCCCATGACCCACTATCCCGCTATAGTGTTTTTTGGGATTGGTCACCTTATGCATTGGCCTAGGATTCATAACTATGTGTTCTACATAGTCTACAAACAATCCAAAGAACTTACTATACTATTGCTAAACTGCCAGACACTGCAAAAAAGTATATGGTTTTTCATGAGACCTTTTATAAGTACACCATAATACAAATTAGAATGGAAAGGCTGAAGAATCAACAGAGTAAGTTATACAATTTTAACTAATGTGATTAAAGAACAAAAAGAGCACAGAATCAGGGATCTATTACCCATTAATTAAATGTGGTACATTATTGTTTCATAAGTATCAGAAAGCCTATATTAAAAAGGGTTTGAAGCTGTACCATGGGCGAATATCACTTCCATTTACTCTCAATATGTTCTCTCGCAATGCTAAACCAGTGTAAAGAAATAGAAGCCAGGCCTGACAAATGATCATACTCAGTGACAGATTGCAGACAAATATTTAATGTAAGCAAGTAAAAACAAATATGACATCAAGCAAGGGGGGTTTAAAAGAAAATACCTGGTACATCTGCACAGGAAAAGCTGGCAAGCATCCATCCCAAACCCAAGATCGTAGAATGAGAAGCGCTGCTGGAAAAAGCAGGAATAGCAGAGCAGTTCTATCCTGAACAAAAGAGGTGTCATTTTCATAAAAGTTTCACAAACATTGTGTGTGCTCATGTGGAACAAGGTAGTCAATTGTGGGATTTTGCAGTTCTATTGCGCCACCAAGATGTCCTGTATCTTTGCTGTGATGTACAGAGCATCATGTCATGTTTTGACATAGCGACCACCATGCCTGCTATTGAGGCATCACATTTGCTGCAATTGAATTTGTGAATTCAGCCATGTACCCTTGATTTCTCTCTTGCCTACCCATCTAATTCAAACTTTATCATTTAGCCCAGTGTTGTGTATTGTGAATCACGATGTTTGTTCAAATTCCACTATGCATCAGTGCTATAGCGTCTAGACTATGTAACCTTCAACTTCAATTAATAACTATGAACACATCTTTAATTTTGGGCAATTTTTGTTTACTAACATGTCTTTGTTACAGCAACCCCACAATCTGCTATCCCTCTAGAGCGTTTTTGTAGCAGGGCACTATCTGGATTAGACTACAACAGAGTGGAGTTTCACAATAGTCGTGATTTCATATCACTAGGTTATTATTAGTCGGCGAAACACTTTCTAAGTTTCTATAGTTTCCTAACAACAGTGATTTTAACATTCAGAAAACAAAAAAAAATCATTTACATGCAACGGATGGCAATTAAATAAGTATAGCATGTAACCCAAGTTAACACAGGCAACAAATTTGAAGACAGATATAAATAACAAAAAAGTGGAGACTTTACCCTGTAACTGTTGTATTCCTCTTTGACCTTTAGCTGAACATCCTTACGAGAGGCACGAACATTAATAGGACCAAGAAACATCCTCAGAAACCTACCTAAAATCCCTCGAAGTAAATAAATAAATGAGTGGAAGTAACAAAAATCGGAAATTAAGCGAGTAAGTAAATAAAATAAGTAGTAACCTTGCGCATGTCCTGGAAGGAGTGAAGAAGCATCGCCATCAACGATGATACATCTCGCTCTTTGTAAATCTTCATCCAACTGCAATACAAACAAAAACGGATCCATCCATCACATATTGAAATTGAAATTAAAATTAAAATTGAAATTGAAATTGATGCATACCTTATCGGCTAAGGAGGGATTAATGAGTTTATTGGAGAGGAGAGAATCGAGAGAGGAACGAAGTGAATGTATTTTTGAGTCGAGAATAACGGCTCGTTGTCGAAGTGGTTGTTCATCACTTAATGTGTTTGAAATGTGAGAGGAAACAGAATCTTGAAGCTCTTTTGCCTCTTCCAATACGCTAGCCACTGATTCTTCTATCTTCTCTTCTCTTGATTCTTCCATTTTCACTCTCTCTTTTCTTCTCTTTCTCTTCTTCAAATCAATGAACAACGACAACAACACCGCACCAAATCTAATCTAATCTAATCGCTCTCTCCCTTTTTTTCCTTTTTCCTTTTCCTACATCACTCCTTGAACATAAACTATAAATAAATCAATAAATCAAAATTAAAATCAATTTATTTTTAAGTTTTGTTTTTCGGGATACACACCATGTATTTTGGTATGTGTGTGACACTCTCCTAATAAATACTTCAATTCATCAAAATTACAAATGCATTCTCATAGTATTTTGTTATTCTTTTTAAATAATTTTGATAGTAGAAAGTTTAATATTTTTAATATATCTTTTATTAGTTAATTCATTAGATTTTTTTAATAACTAATTTAAAAAAAAATTATCAAATTATTTTTAAAAATTATATATCAAATTACCTTTTTTTTTTACTTGTTACAAGTTATCTTTGCAAATAGCGATTTTCTTAATATATTAACTTTTTTTTTAATTAAAGAAGTCGTCTTTTGAAAAAATGACTTACGTCTAATTTTTTTTAAGTTAACGAACATTGAAGACACATGACAAGAAACATTATCGAGTCAATAAACGTAGTGCTCAAGAGTACATGTAATCTCTTAATTATTGCTTTGATTCAATTAACTTACTATAGAATGAGAGTTTTATATGCAAAAAAAATGAGACAGCAACATCAAAAATCATTTGCTTTTGATCGAGTATACATAGGGGACAAGATTAAATATGAGGTTGATAAGTCTAACATTCACCAAGTCATACAATTAGATCAAAAAAATGGTGTGATTGTAGAAAATTTCATATTTACACGTGTCTTGTTCACATATCATTGTTGCATGTTCCTACCCTCGTCAAAACTATTTAGTGCATCTGTCTTGACGTGTACAAGGTTCTTAATGTATTAAATATCTACAAAGATAAATTTTTACATATTCCCCCAATGAAGGACATTGGTCCACATATGAAAGTGAAATATTGTATTACAATCTTGAAAAGATGAGAATTAAAAAAAGATAGTTTAAATATTACTCGTATTAGAACTAAAATTGATGTTAAAGAAAAAGTGCTAAGAAAATGCGGACTTTATCGGTTAACTAGTCATACTAAAAAGCATTGTCCAAATGTTACGAACAATTATAATTAATCTATATAATTTTTGTAAAATTTGTGTTTATATATATATATATATATATATATATATATTATTGGATGTAAGATTTTTTTTTTAAAAGGCGACTTTGATTAAAAAAAAAAAAAAACAATACCTTATCGAACTACTCATTTACAAATGCAATTTATAACTAAATTAAAAAAAAAAATGAATAGTTTGATATATAAATTTCAAAAGAGAGTAGTTTGATAAAAAAAAAATTTAAAATTAGATTATTTAAAGAAAAACCTAATTTAGTGTTTAGGTTAACCAAAGAGATAATTGAATGTGAATTTGCAATTTTGGTGTATTTAGAATTATAATGACATTAATCTTTTAAAAATTAATTATAATCAACGTTATTTTATATTTATGATACCAATTAGCAGCATATAAGGATTTTTAATAAATTCATAAGAATTTTTAATAAATTCATTTGTATGAAAATAGTGTAAACTACCCACGTCGTTTTCCTAACTTTTACTAGAGCTATAGAGGTTCATTCCCTCACACCGTCCACCCTACATTTTGATGTATATGACAGCACGAGAATGAAGCAGATCTTATACCACTACAAAATGTGCAGAAACACAATTTAAATTATTGAGATTTCCAATACGGAAAACTATCATTTTAGTTTGTGATGTCCAACGAGAAACACAAGAAAAAGTTTGAATTATATTTACTATTTAAAATATTTTTCATGTGGTTAAACTAGTGTAAAGAAAGCAAAACAAGTAAATAAAAACAGAGTATAGTCAACCTTAATCCATTAATTCACCATTGAATCGAACTTACGCTTAAATACTTACTAATCACATTGATATGTTTAATCATCTCAACCTTTTAATTTAGTACAGTTAAACTGCTGAGAAAGACATCTACTATTGGACTAAGTTATACAAGAATATGTTAAATTTTTATGAAATAATTCATTATTTTTTTAACCTTTGCATGGAACTCGAATTTTTTAACTCCTGCATTGACCCAACGGAATTTGACTCATTTAAGAAGCTCAGTCAACAGTCATCTTTCATGGCAATGAAAATGAGGAAGAATGATATCCAAAAAGGTAGTTGGATTATTTTTCCGAAAATTAACATATCAAAAAGAGACATCCCTTTGTGGTCTGTTTACATGTTTTGTGCCTTCAAAATGCATATACAAGACTTTAAATTACCCATCGCTAAAGTCACTTGAATATCAATAAATTACGAGTGCAAATAATTAATTCACATTACAATGTAGCTCAAAACTTCAGAAAGGTAAGGATCCTGCTGTGACCCTCTCTTCCTCTCGTGACAGTTAACAAAACCAGCATGACCATAAACAATAACACAAATTATCAAACATTTGATGCAGAAACTGGTATTTTTTCAGTAGATGAAGAGGTTTCTTTGAAGCTCAACATCTTGTTTATAGCAGCAATATAGGCCTTGACACTGGAAACAACAACATCCATTCCTGC
>NC_021163.2:18738546-18781621 GCF_000331145.2 Cicer arietinum | reverse complement strand
GTCCATACATTGTTAGTAAGAAACAAGAGATTTTTTTATATATCCTCTTTTTTTTTTTTTTACACTAAAATACCCCACTCTCATATAATACTACCTAATTGTCAGTAGGCAGTCACTGGCCTAGTACGCTGGAATTTTTTTTTTCCACTTAATTGGAGGTCGGCCCCGTCGCGGGCCCAGGGACGACCCTCGCATTAGAATTTAATTGTTTTTGGCTCCTTTTTATAATTATTATATCATTTTAATAATTGTTATTAATTATTTAATAAATTAAAAATAATTAACTTAATAAATAATAACAATAATAAATAACAATTATTATTATTATTAAAAATGATTATAATTAAAAATTATATTATAAATTTTAAAGAAAATACATTAAAAAAGAAAAAAAAATTATATTAATAACATAAACCAAAATAAATTAAATTAACGAAACTCATACATTGAATTGAATGTGCCTCATATATTACGCTTGAAGGATCCACTTTTAGAACTAGCTCTACGCTTGTACATCATGTTAGAATCTTATGATTACGTGACAACGTAGAATTTGTGCATGTATAAGACATATCCAATGTATAAGTTTCGTTAATTTAATGTATTTTGTACAAGGCACATTCAACGTATAAACTTCGTTAATTTAATGTATTTTATTTTATATTATTAATATAATTTTTTTAATGTATTTTCTTTGAAATTATAATAATAATAATAATAATTATTATTATTATTATTATTATTATTATTATGATTATTATTATTATTTATTAAAGTATTATTTGTTATTATTATTATTTATTTATTTAATTGTTTTTAATTTATTAAATAATAAATAATAATTATTAAAACGAGCAAAAAAAAAAAAAAAATCCTAGTGGGAGGTTGCCTTGGACCAAGGACCTCCTTTTTCCTTCACAACTATTTTCTATGGACTCCCAAAAATAGGACAATAAGGTAATATTATTTAGAAGTGGGGTATTTTGGTGTAAAAAAAATATATATATATAAAAAAAATCCAAAACAAGAATATAAATTGCAGTAATCCGCTTCAGAATTCACCATACCTGAAAGTTCGTTGAACTCTTTCTCCAGTTAAAGCATGAGTAGATTTATGCTTCTGGTCCCCGCGAATTACAACTCGGGTAGTGGCAATTGCATCAATGCCTTCAGTAACTGCATTCATTGAGTACTCAAGAAGAGTTACTGGTTCCTGCACATAAATTAAGAGAAGAGGATTCCTCCATCACATTACTACATTACTAGTGACAACAACTGCAGCATTATTCTATTAAATTGTGCAAAACACGGACCTAACTTCACCATAGTCGGACTTCCACACATTCATGTAGTCAGACATCCATCAGTAGCCGTTCGATCAAAATCGGACATTTTAGATTTTAAATTGGCATTCTAAAATAAAAATTAAAGTTTACATTCTTTTGGACTATATAATCAAAATTGAACGGCCACTAGTGTCTTTGGCTGCGTGAATGCGTCAAAATATTGACAACATGGAATCCAATTTCGCAAAACACAGCAATCATGAAAAACTAGATTTACATTCTGGGTTAGGGAAGAAAAAAAGAGAGAAAGACGATCAATAATAATAAATAGAAAATACTATTTGAAGGTTGTAACGTGCTACAATAACCTACTTACTATATACTTTTATTCTCTCATGTGAGAGAAGGACACAGAATCAGTTATAAAAGGACTCATCACCATATGTAGTATCTCTATAGATCTTGGTTTTTTATCTCCCCGTCCCCTATCATGAAAGGCTATCACTATGGAAATAAATAAGAAAATGACTAAATCGGATTCCTAATTACAAGCTTCTGTCTACTAACAATGACTAAGAATCGGATTCACTATGGAAATAAATAAGAAAATACAACCAAAATTAGAAAACAGCTTTTAAGATTTTTACTTCAATTGCATGAATAAGGATAGCATAAAGATATCCTGAATAGTGAATATACAGTCACAAAAACTTCAAAATTCCAAGTATGACAAACTATGGACCCCGAGAACATCGAAGTTCATGCAATGACTTTATAGTCCCAGTTCCAAGTTATGCTAAAGAAAAGCTAGATTGACAATGTTTTTCCCCTGAGTTTAAATATGGCCTTTAAATGATGTTCATTCTTTTTTTGGAAACCACAATCCCAGGACAAGGTAAAAGACCATAACAATATTGAACGCTAAAAGGCAAGTTTTCAGATATTATTAGATTGCAAGAAGATACCATATACTGAATCAAAGGAAATGGACAAGAAAAATACTTAGATACTGAGGTATTCCAATATGTTTTCTGTTAAATGAAAAGAAAATATTGAGAGACATGTTAAATAACTCATGTGTTTCAACTACACAACGGAAATTCTTTATATAGACTATAAGGGATAAACAATCATAATGACAGGAATACTTACACTCAAGAATACTTACAAACTATTTATTTTATTTACATACTAATATATTATTTTAACACTCCCCTCAAGCTGGAGCATATAAATCAAATGCACCCAGCTTGTTACATATATAACTAATTATAAGACCTCGCAATGAATTTGTAAACACATATGCCAACTGATTATTGAAATTGGCAAAGCTAGTGATAATATTGTCTGATTCGATCTTTTCTCTAACAAAATGGCAGTCTATCTCAATATGCTTAGTCCTCTCATGAAAAACAGAATTTGAGGCAATGTGCAATGCAGCTTCATTATCACATATTAGTGTCATTGGGATGGCCTCTTCAAATTGAAGTTCTTTCAGTATCTGTTTCAACCAAATTAGTTTCATGACCCTGTATTTTGCCTCAGCGTTGGATTTTGCAACAACACTTTGTTTCTTGCTTATTCAAGATATTAAATTTCTTCCGACAAGTACACAATACCCATAAGTGGATCGTTTATCAATTGGTGAGTCTGTCCAATCGACATCTGAGTAACCAACTATCTGAGTATGTCCTTTATCTTCATAAATGAGACCTTTTCTAGGTGCACTTTTGATGTATTTAAGAATTTAGATTACATCATCCATATGTTCCTGGCAAGGAGAATTTAAGAATTGCCTTATCACACTGACAGCAAAAGAAATGTCAGAACGGGTAATGTGAGATCGTTTAATTTTGCAATCAATCTCATATATCTTTCTGAATCTGATAGAGGCTCCCCCTGATTAGGTAGGAGTTTGACATTTGGATCCATAAGAGTATCAAATGGTTTGACATTTAATAGACTTGTTTCTTCAAGAATATCCATAGCATTTTTTTCTTTGTGAAATTACAAGGCTATCCTTGGATTGGGCTACCTTGATACCCAAAAAATAGCAGAGATTACCGAGGTCTTTAATCTGAAATTTGAATTATTTTGTTTCAACAGGAGTATTTCTTGTTGATCACTACCAGTTATAACAATGTCATCCACATAAACAATAAGATAGACGCACATTTGGGTTGAGTGACGATAAAATACAGAGTGATCGCTTTCACTACAAATCATACCAAATCTTGTAGTATCGAGCTGAATCTGCCAAATCAAGCTCTAGAGGACTGTTTAAGACCATAAAGTGACATGTGCAATTGATAAACCATGGTGGAAGACTCCCCCTGAGCAACAAACTCTGGTGGTTGCTCCATAAAAACATCCTCCTCAAGATTAATGTCAAGTTGATGGAGTGACCAATGTCGAATTGCTGCAATGGAGAAAAACAATCTGACAAATGCCATTTTGGCAACAAGTAAGAATGTATCGCTGTAATCCAACCCAAAAATCTTAGTATATCCCTTGGCCAACAAGCGAGCCTTAAATCGATCAATCTTACCATCAAGATCAACCTTTATCGTACAAAGCCAACGACAGCCTACTAAAGACTTCTGATGAGGTAAAGGGACTAGTTCCCAAGTACCGCTGCTTTGTAGAGTACACATTTCATCAAGCATTGCTTTTCTCCACTCATGGTGACATAATCCTTCACCTAGAGATTTAAGAATAGAAACAAAAGACAAAGAAGACAAGCAAGTGTAATGCAAGAGAGAAAGACGATGATAACACAAATCGATATAATGAGGAGATAGATTACGTGTTGTGTGAATATCCTTACGAAGAGCCATGGGAAGGTCATGCTGAGGTGGCAAGGCTGGATCCGGTGGTGGCGTCAGAGGAGAGTCTGTAATAGGAACAGGAACTAGTACAACGAAGGGCGGGCGGCGACGATGATATGTTTGTAGTAGTCGTGGAGGTTCGGGGTAGACTCGACAGGTTCAATAGGAATAAGAGTGGGCGGAATAGGGAAAACTATCTGAGGAGGTTCGACATTAATGTCATGATAGGGCTCAATAGCTATATGGGTCGATTCAAAATACGGTACATACTCGAAAAAAATAATATCAGCTGATGTGACATATTGGTGTATTGTAGGAGAATAACAACGATAGTCCTTTTGAGATCGACGATATCCAAGAAAGATACACTTGAGTGATCGAGCTGACAGTTTGTCCAGACCAAGAGATAAATTGTGAACAAAACACGTAGACCCAAAGACACTAGGAGGTAGTGGGTGAAGAGGGGTATGGAGAAAAAGGATCGTATTAGGGATATTGCCATCAAGAACAGAAGACGACATACGATTGATTAGGTAGCATGCCGTTAAGACTGCATCCCCCAAAAACGTAATGGAACATTACCATGGAGAAGTAAGGTTCGGGTGGTTTCAATGGGATGTCAATTTTTGTTTTCGGCTACCCCATTATGTTGGAGTGTATGTGGACATGACGTTTGATGAAGAATACCATTGGAAGCCATAAAATTTTAAAATTGATGGGACAAATATTCTTGAGCATTATCACTTTTTAAAGTACGAATAGAAACACCAAATTGAGTTATAATTTCTTGATAAAATTGCTCAAAAATAAAAAACAGTTCAGATCTATTTTTCATTAAAAATAACCACGTACAACGAGAGTTATCATCAACAAAGTAACAAAATACTTAGACTCTAAAGTAGACACAGTACAAGAAGGACCCCAAATTTTAGAGTGAACTAAAGCAAAGGAGGATGAAACCCTTTTATTGACTCGATCAGGAAAATGATTACCAGTGTGTTTCCATAACTGACACGGCTCACAATGTAAAGTGGACAATTTAGACAAACTAGGCACCAGTTTTTGAAGTTTGGTAAGGCTTGGGTGTCCTAGCTGAACATGGACAATATGTGGGGAAATCTGTGGCAGAGCAAGTCGTGGATGATAGAGAAAGGTAATACAGGCCTTGAGACTCATATCTAACACCAATCGCCCGTCTCGAACTCCGGTCCTGCATGGTAACATTATTATTACTGAAAATAACAGTACAATCAAGGAACCCAGTCAATCGACTAATTGAAAGTAAATTAAAAGGACATCCAGGTACATAGAGAACAAATGCAACTGAAATGGAAGGGAGAATTTGGACAGGCGCCAACCCCTTGAGAGTCATTGACATAAGTTATAGTAGATAAAAAACCAAATATAGAGAGAGAAGAGAAGAGATTTTTATTACCAGTTACATGATCAGATGCACCAAAATCTAGAACCCAAGGGATAAGAGAAGATGAGTGAGATAGGTAAACAGACGAGTTACTAGTGTGTGCAACCGATGTAGTAGAATCAGAGTTCGGATAACTCTGTACCCATCGGGGGAAATCTTTATAATTTGTCGGGGAGCCCCGTGGAGATGGTGTAGTCTGAAAAGTGGCAGAAGGGTCAAGTTGAGTTGCATTTATCGCAGGCGAAAGCTTACCATGCAACTTCCAACAACGATCAATAGGAGGGAGAAGCTCATTAAAATCATGAAGTGCACTATGAACAATGCCAAGATTTCAAGAAATAAAGTCACTTATCGTCTTCAGAGTAATGATATTCAGCAAACGGTGACAAACTCTATAGAGATGTTGAGTGTCATTAGTGTAGAATGTCTTTGTCTGACTCCAAATCGATTCACACGTGAGATGTGGACGGAAAATCGGTTTAGCTTTGAATGAAGTGTAGACTTAATGACACTGCACAACTGAACATGAATCTGTTTCCATTTTGATGTTTTAGTGGCAACCACCTTTTCAGAATTTTTAGTTAGATGGTCCTCTTAACCTTGTCCAAGCATCCAAAGTTTGATGTCGGCTGCCCAACTGTCATAATTTGATTCATTCAATTTTTGGACAAATAAAAGAGAGGTCATGGTTAGTAAAGAGTGGCAGATAGCGCGTCCAAACTGGAGAAACAGGGGTTGTTTGAACTGAAACTCGTATATACGTTAATCAAAAATGAAAACTCATGATAGATATGGAATCAGAAGTTTGATGCGAGAGCAACGAAAGAAGTTGCGTCGTGAACGTCTGTCAGACGCGCCGTCACGCGCGGTGGACGTGGGTGGCGCGTGGATCTGTCGCGTAGGGAGAGTGGCGGCGCTAGGGATGTTTGTTGACGGCGCTCGTTGAGGGATGGGCTATCTAGGGTGTACGACGCTGCTAGAGTGGTCGTTTGCTGAAAAAGGTCGTCGGAGAGAACGGCGGCAGTGACAGCAGAGCGTGGCAGCTGGAATTTTTTTTTTGAAAAAACAGTGTAGCAGCGGAAACCAGAGTTGAGGATACGGTTTGCCGGAAAAAAAAATTCTCACCAGAGACAGTGGGTCAACCGGGTAGTTGAAAATTAAGATCGTCTCTCAATAGACTCTAGATACCATATTAAATGAAAAGAAAATATTGAGAGACATGTTGAATAACTCGTGTGTTTCAATTACACAACGGAAGTTCTTTATATAGACTATAAGTGATAAACAATCATAATGGTAGGAATGTTATAGACAGGAATACTTCCAGACTATCTATTTTATTAACATACTAATATATTATTTTAACACTTTCAAACCCAATAGGAAGCAATAAGTTAATAGCAACTAGGAATATATTATGGCTTCAAACCTTAACAATCAGATCAATAGCTTTGTATGCTGAATCCACAGGCCCTGTACCAACAGAACAAGCAACGCATGTGCTACCATCATCACCCACTAGTTTAACGGTTGCTGTTGAAAGACCAAGAGTTCCACAAGTCACCTGAACAGGATAGATATTGATTAGTGATATTGATAGATTCAACCAAATATAAGGATAATGTTGTATATTATTCAATGGAAAGCAAGGAGCTCAAGGCTCTACAATGGAAAAGAGAAAAACACCAGAATCTCTAGACTCCTAATCACAAAGAAAAGTTATACCCTAACATCCTTTTGCAACAATGGACAAGAGAAAAGAGAAAAACACCAGAATCTCTAGACTCCTAATCAGAAAGAAAAGTTATATCCTAACAACCTTTTGCAACAAACGTGAATACCCCTACTCACCAACCCCCTCCTCCTATAACAAAATCACATGGGATCTGCCACCTCACTAACCAACATTCTGTCCTGCTGTCCCTATTCTACCCCTGTGCGTGTACACTGTCCATATGTCCTATCATTGCGGCCCCTATCTGTAACAGCCTCGTCCACAAGGCTGATGTTGGGAAACTGACTCTGCAGCATGCCTTCATCATCCCAATTAGTCATCCATACCCCTTCTCTTTTCATTTAATAAGTCGTTGTCGATTCTACTGGCCCCCTATCTGAATCAGCCTGGAAGCCAAAACTTCCTCTGGTTCCTCTATGTCTTCTGCCTCTATTTCTAACCATTCAGGAAGAGCAACTTCTACTGTATAATCAATCCCCAACAGCTCTCTTCAACTGCGAAATATGAAAGACCAGATGAACTCAAGTGTCTGGAAGTTTAGTTTGTAGGAAAAAGCACCTACGGGGTCTAAGCTTGAAAAACACCCACTCCCCCACTTCAAAGGACAAACCCTTTTCTTAAGTTCACGCAACACCTCGTCTCTATCCACCAACTCTGTCCTGCCGCCTCCACTCTAGTTTCTCTTTGAGAAAACCTCGCCAAGGTTGGTGGTGCTCTCCCATAAACTATCTCAAAGGGAGTAGTCCCTGCTGACCCATGAAAAGTGGTGTTATCCCACAACACTGTCCAAGGTACCCAATAGGACCAGTTATGTGGCTGCTCCAGAGCAAAGCAACATAAATACGCCTGCAAACATCTATTAACAACTTCAGTTTGACCATCCGTCTCCGAATGATATGACGAAGTTCCATCGCCTAAAATCATGTCTTCCCAATCAAAGGAAAATTTGCCAAACCCTTGTAACCATGGCACCCCTAAAATCATATCAAGGTCTCCCAACTCCAAAAGAAAAGCATCTACTGTAGTTAGGAATTTCCCAACTGCAGCTCCACTCCTCTGCACTGTCTCGTAATGGTTACACGGTGACCATCATCCAATTTAACTCCCATCGCCTTCCCTTGTTCTATTCGTAGAGACAAAGATGTTGCCACCAGTATCACTACTGAGCATTCGTTCATCTTCCCTTCGATTTGCATGGTGGTTGAAACGGTTTCGTTGTAATTTACCCCTTCAGCAACGTCGAACAACCCCATCGACGCACACTATAAGTTCTCCTCGTCCTCATCATCCTTCAGCTCGATGGCAATCACTAACCTTAACGGTTTCTCTACACATTGATTTAAAGAGTGATATCTTACACCACATCTGAAACATAACCCTCGTGCTCTCTGATCCATAAGTTCTATTATATATGAAAGGTGTTTTACCCTTTTGTTATGATCGTCGACAAACCAATGACAGCAGTCCTCTCAGTGCGACTTTAGATCCAATGCTCGATCCATGCATATGCGTCATCGTGTGAGAAGTAGGTTGATTTCCCTTGAATTGGGTTCATGTATCCGACCCGGTAGTTGTTCATTCACCTTGGGCACAGGTTGTGTTCTAGCACGAACACCCCTTTAGTGTACAACCCAATATTCACGTCTCTTCCACTCCTCCACGTAATCGTACCACCAGCAACTCCGTTTCTAGGTGTAAGCGGCCCTCGTAACTCCATTTCAACATCTCACACAAATTTCATAGCCTGTAAACGCGTACGAGGATTGAAAGTACGCTCTTGAAGCCTCAGGTCTAACTTGAATCCTCCAACAAAGTACCCTAGGTATTGTCCTCCATACATCTCAATCAATGCTTATCTCAACTTTTCCCAAGTCAACAAGTTCTCAGTTTCACGCAGAAGATTGAACTAGGGAATGGTTGCACCCTCCATTCTAAGCTTCACCAATTTCACCTTCACCTCCTCTGAGGTGTTTTGCAACTCAAAATACATCTCCACCCGTGTTATCCACCGTACGGGATCTTCATCGTCAAACGAAGGCAACTCAACCTTCTTCACAGCCATCTGATACTCCGACATTGTCTCTTCGCCGGTCTCAGACGGCCTAATTCCTTTAGGTGTCTTACGAATTTTGGCGAACTTTTAACCCAAAGTTTTATGAAACTCGTCCCCCAAAGTGTTTCGAAACTCTACAAACGACTATCGCAAAGACCCTTCCAATGTTAGTACCCATGCCTCTGAAGCTTCCATTCTATCTGACATTTTTGGTGGCATCAACTCTAAGTTTCCCTGCCACCTCCGTCAGATTCGGCAGGTCGAACCAATGATAGATTCAACACAAATATAAGGATAAGGTTGTATATTGTTCAATGGAAATCAAGGAGCTCACGGCTCTACACTGGAAAAAGAAAAACACGAAAGTCACAATACTCCTAACCAGAGAGAAAAGTTCTGTCCTAACATCCTTTTGCAACAAATGTGAACACCCCTTACTCACCAATCCTCTGTCTCCTATAACAGAATCACATGGGATCTGCCACCTCAAAAACCAACGTTCTCTTCTACTGTCCCCACCTCAAAACATAATTTTCTCACTCAATCTTCCCAAACCCTCTCTCAACCTACATGCAAAACTGTAACTTGGAAGAAAGGGGAAAGGAACTCACTCTTTTCTAAATCTGAAAAGGATTTTTTCTCTATATTTTGGTTTGTTGAATAATTCATGGTTTCTATCTCTACTCCTCTTATATTCTTTTGTTTAGGGAGATAAATGGAGAGTTTGTTGGAGAGGATGAAGCTTTGCGTACCATTTTAAGCTTGAATGTAAATTTTTTTGAGGCCGGTGAATGAAGAATTTGGGAAAAAGTTTCACACCAAGGAAGGTTCAACTCATCACTAACTTGGGTGGACCTAATGAATTACCCCTTTTCTAATAAATTAATCTCACTTCTAGATGATTTCAAAACTACTTAGGGACTAATTCCATGGCTTAAACCCATGACCATCTAATCACATGGCAATAACTCCAACCGCTGTGCCATATATCCCCTTCATTGTATTGACTGTTGAATTTCAAATAACATTTCAGCTTACCTGCAAATCACCAAGCTTCCAAATAGGCTCTGCCTGAAAAACTTCATCCGACACCAATGCTCTGAGATCAGCATCAGTAATCCTCTGAGAAAAAATAAAAGTATGTTATCAGAACACATCCAACAGATATGGAACACAGTATTTCATCCTCCATCCTTGATTTAATAGAAAAAAGGAGGGACTACTGGTTTCATTTATTACTAGTTATATTAATTTCTCGGTATAAAACGTCACTTACCAAAAAGACTTTCTAGAGAATTTAAAAGACTTTTTGGTTATAAAAAAATCTGTTGGTATTCAATCAGGATTTTAAAAGATTATAAATAATTCCTAAAGTATTCAATTAAGATTTCCAAGATTTTTTAAAGAGGACAACAAAATTTGATGGTATTCAATTGAGATATTTCACAACTTAAAAATTATCTCTTGGTACTAAAAAATACAGAGTTTGATGGATTTTTTAGTAGAAAGGATTTTGAGACTTTTAGTTGAAAATATATATACTATTCTCCTTCAACAATCTTGCCAAAACCCTTGAGACTCCAACAATAATTTCTTTACACCGATTCTTGCATCTCGAACGGCACATGTCAGGTTTTTCTTTCTCACCCTTTTCTTTTTCTAATAAGTTATCATTACCTCTAGTTTTGTTTTTTTATACAAATTGCCGTCTTGTTTCTATTCAAAAATAGATGTTCTGGTTATTATAATTTTATTTTTTTGTCAGTAGATGAAATGGTAAAGAAACTCGCACACAATTGCGAGATCTCAGGTTCGAACCCAAGACATAGAACTCAGCCTAACAATATCAGCAATTGTCAGTTGAACTAAACCTTAGGGATGTGTGGTTTTTATTTTTATTATTAAGTGATTATTATTAGTAGTAGTAGAAGGTCATTCCGTCAAAAACAAATTAGAAATATGTGGTAGTTATTTTTATTATTGGTATATTTAGTGATCACAAAGGGGATTTATAACAAGGAAATAACAAAGAAAAAGGGAGAGATAAAGATAGCTAGGAAGCTTGGACCATAGAAGATACTAATAAGTTGTTGCGCATCTTGGTGGATGCTATAAATGATAGATTACGAGATGCCAATGAGTCACTTAGCAAACAAAATGTAGAACGAGTTATACTTTGTCTCAATGCCAATATCAAAGTACCTAGAACTTATAATAATTATTTAAGCCAAATGAAGTGGTTTAGAAATGAATATAATGGGATGTCAATAGTATATCTTGTCATCCAATCTTGTAACTTTGAATTTTTTCTTTAAAATCCACGGGGTTCTTTCAAATCTTATAAATCTATAAAATATTTCAAAATCTATGTTATAAACCCATCAAAATCGTAATTATAAAATCCTGATTGTAAAGTCTTTTAAAAAAATCTGAAAAGTCTATACATGCAAAGTCTTTTAAATCTACAAGACTTTTTTTTGTCAAAATAGTCTTTTAAAATCCTAATCCAATACACCCCCTTAGACCCAATTTAATGACCAAGTCAATGCTAGCTAGATATAAGGCCTTGCATATTATAATTAGAAGCACTTTAAAGGGAAAGAAAGGAAGTTGACTTTTGTATACCTTCTTTTGCTCAGCCACTGCTTTGAAACGCCAAAATAAACTCTCAACTTGGTCGTCTTTAAGTTCATAACCAAGCTGAAACAACAGAATAAATAAATCATAAGACAGAAAGATAAAAAAAATATTCAAAAATTAGCTACAACAAAAATGTCTGGATACCTCTTCTAGTCGCTTTCTCAAAGCATGGCGTCCACTACATCATTAGGAGGAAAAGTGTTTGTTAGGAGGACAAAATAAAAGAGCAGTCAAATTAACTGCACTACGTGATATAGAAAACCTATATTACGATCCAATTTAAAGACGATGTGCGTGTTGGTTATGAAGTTACAGAAGCAACCCAGAGGTTTTACTACCATGTCTCTATAAAATTGTAGTCAAAGTCAAATCTTAGTTTAATTAAATTTAATCATTTCAACTCTATTCACTGTGCCATGGTAATTGTAAACATCAAGACAGTATATAAATATAATACTTAATTTAGGAGACGATATATTTTAAATAATTAGAAAAGAAAAGCATGTGTACAGGAATTGGTAGCATGTACAAGAGCCGCTTAGATATAAGTGTTTTGGAAATAAATAAGGATTAAATAAGTTTTTGATCCTTATAAATATACTATATTTCGTTTTTAGTCCTTTTAAAAAAAATTCAAACAATGAATGGTCCCTTAAATATTTTATATCAACAATGTTAGTCCCTATTTTTAAATTAACTGATGCGTATTGTCTGAATTTTTTAATAATTTTTTGCAGATATGTTTAAAACATTACAAGAATTTATCTCACAAAATTTTTGATTTTTTTTAACAACGGATAGGGATGGTAATAGACTAGGCCGTCTGTCAGGAACTTATGGTCTGGCCTACTTATGGTCTGACCTGGTCTATTTAATAAAAAGCTAGGCTCAGGGTATTTTTAAAACCTATTTATTTAAATAGGTCAGGCTCAGGCTTATAAAAAAGCCCATTAGGCCTGACAGACCAGTCTATATATATTTTATTATTTATTAATGTTATTTTTATTATTATTTATTAATAATATTATTTCCTATTTTAAAGTCTATCAATTAGGCAATCACTCAGTAGTCGTTCCATATTTGTTTGAGAGGTAATAATGGGTGCGCTTTCAGGAAAAAAATCGATTCTTTGAAACCAAAAATCATTTTTTAAGGTTTAAAGGGCGTTTGTTTCAGATTTTTTTTAAATCATTGTTAGAAAAATTATTATTTATTTAATATAATGTACATTGGTATTTGTATGTTGAAATTGGTATGGACAGAACATGTATCTTCATATGTGTATAGGGGCTAATTATGAATTCATTTTGTTTTTTTGTTTTCTCGGAAGATTGTTGCAGTGCAAGTTATTATTTTATTAGATTCGATTATAATTTTATTAGTCTCCCTTTTATATAAAGGCATAGTTTAGCCTATTTAAAAAAATGTAAAATATAACATTATAATGTTTTAATGTAAATAAGGTTTTTAAATAAGCTTTTAGGCCAGGCCGACATTTAAAAAAATCAGGCCAGACCGAAAAAAAGCCTATGATAGGCCGTAGGCCAAGCTTAAAAAATTAATCGTAGGCAGACTCAGGCCTTTCAAAGTCTGGTCTGGCCTATTCCCACTCCTAACAATGGATTAGTTAAATATGATTTTCTATTTTTATTTGCAGCACTTAAAAGTTCATATATAATTAATCTTTTGTAAAAAATTTCTAAATTTTTCAAAAAGAGATTATTATGATGTTCTAAACATGTCATTCAAAAATTCGATTGATACACATGAGTTGCCTAAAATGCAGAGACCAAAATTGTAAGTTCAAAATATTTGAGGGACCATTGTTTGAAAAAAGAATTTAGAGGACTAAAAACTATATATAGTATATATTTATAGATACCAAAAACTTATTTAACCCAAAAAATAAATAACATACCTAAGCTTCCCCAACACAATACCGGCTTCATTGGATCTTTCAAGCCCAATGTCCTCAGGAGATATGATTTCGTATGTATTTTTGTGTTTAAGCATTCCATCCTACAACATAGTGATGAAGATAATTAGTTAATTCTGGTTTGGATAACCACACTAACACAGCATTTGTTATTGTTGAAAATTGAAAAATAAAAGAAAGAAACTAAAGAGAGAGAGAATAATAAAGAAGAACATATATCACTCTGTTTGGTTAAGCAGAGAAATCGGAGAGGGAGAGAGACAGAGCGAGAGAGAGAGAGAGAGAGAGAGAGAGAGAGAGAGAGAGAGACTAATCATGTGGGGCTCATGCCTTTTTTAGTCTTCGCGCTCATGGGAATAAAGTTGACAAAAGATCTCATTTTTTAATTTTGTTTAAACCATTCCAAAAAGGCAGCTACCACACTATACTACTATATTATACTAATAATAATAAAACTAAATCCTCATAAAATTTGGTACATGGTACAAAAAAAAGGAAGCGGGTTTCTATTAGTATGTTTGGCGTCAGAAACATGGTCAGTCAGTTTCTCTCCAATTATATCCAGCTGAGCATTGTCATATATATTTACACACTTATTTCTACAGTACAGCTGAGCATTTAAGTATGGAAAGCCTGATGTATACATCAGGTTGGTTATTATGATAGACTTGATACATATTTCTACAGTATGTAAATATATATGAAAATCAATGAATACATCAGGTTTATCCTATAATCTACAATATACGCGCATATAAGTAGTTATCATAACAGCCAACCTGATGTATGCCACTTTCATGAGCAAATGCATTAGCTCCAACAAGAGCCTTGTGTGGCTGTAACTGCAAACCTGAGTACTCTTCAACCTATAGAAAAAGATACCAGTGAACAAAACAATCAACAAATGCCTTTAAAGGGGAAAAGAAACAACAGAAAGATAAATTGAGATACTAAACCATCCTGCTTGTCATATAAATGTGCCTTGTATTAATTCCAGTGAACAGATTGTCAAAGACATGTCCTCCACATTTCAGGGCCATCACAACCTTGAAATTAAAAAAAAAAAAATAAGTTTCTGCAAACCAACAAGGGAAAGCAATAATGTTATTGCATCAACCAAACAACAGAAGATTATCCATCACCTCTTCCAACGAGGCATTTCCAGCCCTTTCACCAATCCCATTAATTGTGACTTCCAGCTGCCTAGCACCAGCGCGTGCACCCTGGATGCAACCAAGATCAGGAGCATACAAATTATGAATCTAGCAGCAAATATATCAGCAAACACTAGAAGAGACAGAAATACCCACCTCTATGGTGTTAGCAGTAGATAAACCAAGATCATTCTGACAGTGGGTGGAAATAATAACATTCTCAACTCCAGGGGTATTAGCTTTTATATCAGCAATCAGTTTCCCAAATTCACTCGGCATCGTTATACCAACAGTGTCAGGTATGTTGAGCGTAGTAGCCCCAGCCTTAATAACTTCTCCAAGAATTTGATAGAGAAATTCCCTATCCGACCTGGTAACATACCCCACAGACCAAAAAACAGAACCATACATATAATCGTGTTGTTAAATAACAGCAAGCAAACATGGCAGAATTATAACAAGACTCTTTTTAGTACAAAAAATTGTCAACAGAATTTGAACAAACAACTATTTTCCACTATATGCGATTGACAATACTACATATAATAGTGAAAGAGTGAGTTGAAATGAAATGAAATGAATGAGATATAGATGAGTGAATACCTGCCAGCATCTTCAGGACTGAATTCGACATCATCGCAGCCTAAACTGCGGGCAAATGCGACCATACTGCGGGCTTTTTCGATGACCTTTTCTTTGGACATTCTAAGTTTGTACTCCATGTGAATGGCACTGGTAGCAATGAAAGTGTGAATTCTTGGCCTCTTCGCGTATTTAACAGCCTCCCAAGCAGTTCGGATGTCCTTCTCGTTGCACCTAGAGAGTCCACAGATAACGGGAACGTAACCATTGTCGTCAACGTCGTTTCCGACTTCAGTGGCAATAACTTTGACGGCCTCGAAGTCGTCTTTAGAGGCAGCGGGGAATCCGGCTTCAATTATGTCAACGCCGAGTTTCGTTAGCTGACGAGCAATGTCGAGTTTCTCCTTGGAAGTCATGGAAGCGCCGGGGGATTGTTCGCCGTCACGGAGGGTGGTGTCGAATATGCGAACGTAGGAGGGATCAGGGATGTGGTTGGGGATGTAAGGTGGACGGCGGCGAGGAGCTTCCGGTTGGGATTGAAATTGGGATTGGGATTGGGAGGAGGAAGAAATGGAAAAATTATTGCGCGGTTTAGAGGAATGAGGGAAATGGAAGCGGATGAGGGGTTGGTTGTGGAAAGAGGGAAAGCATGTGGCTGTTGCGGTGGTGGGAGAGAAAAAGGAGGTTCGAATTGCGGTGGCCATGGCAGTGGAATAGAAACCCTAGATGATTGTAGTGGTGTGCTTCACTTCACTTTACTAGAATCGATAAAGTGATGTGGCGGATGGGATATCCTCGATGGCGGCACTGTGATGTCGTGATTGCGTGCCTGCGTTGAGAGTCTAACAAGTCAAACTTCCTACCTACTCTGCTTTTCAAATTTTTAGTTATTTTACATTAGGTATTTATAGTCCCTAGCACTTCACCTACTTCCTCGGCCACTTTTATAATTAAACATATTTTTTTTAGACAAAAGATTAAATTATTTACTTATTATTGAATAAATTATTAAATTAAGAAAAAAATAATAATTTAAAATAGTATTCTCTTAAATTAAATTGAACAATTATGATTATTTTTTATAATAAATTTAAAAAATAATTATATTTGACTAATTTTTTTAATATTCATAAAAATAATTATTTTTAATTATAATAGTCATTGTAAAGTTTACTATAAATTGATACTATACATTTTAATGACAATAGTAAATACTTTTTATTTGAGATGTTAATTCAATATATGATATACATTTATTTTATTTTATTTTTATTAAATTAATATTATTTAATTTATCATTTCAATTATAAAAATAAAATGAATAGACTATTTTTGTGATTCAAATAAATAAGGAGGACCAAAACTATAATTAAATCAATTTTTTAATTGTGCACTTTTGACTTCTATAATATTTTAACTTCTAACATTTATTCCTTTTTCAATTTCTTAATCTACGATTGAATTTAATTACAGTCCATAATAACATACATCTTTTTACACTTAATTAATTCCTTATTTTTATCTCTTTCATTCCATCTCACAACTCAACCCAACATTTTCTCAACATTTTTGCAATTAAGATGGATGATTTGGTTTTTTCTATAAAATAAATATTAGATTGAAGAGTTATTATATAAATTCTCAAATCCCCATTCATGACGGTAACAATTGAGTTTTCATGACCAAATAGAGACGGTGGTGCGTTTTTTTAAATAAAAAAATAGATTGCAATTGGTTAAGTTGGGAGATGAAAAAGAAAGAGATAAAAGAGGATAAATGATTAGGTGGGATTCAAGTATATTAATATTAGACTTAAATTAAATTCAATGATATACGAGTGAAGGATTAAAAAATTAGACATGAGACAAATGTAGGAATTAATATCACACAATTAAAAAATTGAAGGGTTAAAAGTATATTTTAATTTATATTATTTTAATTTTACTAATATAATATATCTAGAAGATATCGAAATAATATATTTATATTTATATTTAAACATTTGATAGTTTAGATTTTTGTGTATATTTTAAAATATACATTAATTAAATACTTTTTTATTTAAAAATAATAATTTGCTAGACAAATTAGTTTCTTATTTCCATTGTGGTCTGTTGTATATTTTATTCTTTTATATAATGTAAAAAATATTTTTAAAACTGAAATATAAGGAAAATTTACTCAAAATGATAACCATAACAAATATGTAGGAGAAAAGCATTGGTGATAAGATAACACGTAGAATTCCTTAAAAAATCATAAAAGATGTCATTGAAAAAGTTTTTTTAAATGGTAAATAAAAATAATAATAATATTATTATACAAATATTATTTTTGGGTCAATACTATTTAATATATCATATTAAAAAGTTTTAAAAAATTATTATTTTATTATCATAAGGTAATTGCAATTGAACTTTGTTGAACATTTAAATCTACAAATATTAGCATTTTGAAAAAGAAATTTCAAATTTTCTAGAACACTTTTGCATTCAAATAAATAAATGTGTTCCACAAAATTGATTTTCAAGTTTTTCGACACAATAAGTTCAAATTTTCTTAAACACAATTGCGTATAAGAAAACTTTAAACTTGAAAAAAGTTTTACGATATACAAATTTTGATTTTCTAAAACACATTTGTGTACCAAAAAATTTGAACAAGTTTTTCAATACACAAAGTTCAAATTTTCTTAAAACACATGTGTACTAAAAAACTTGAATTCAAGTTTTTTTATTCAAAAAGTTTAACTTTTTAAAATAAATTTGTGTAGCAAAAAATATTAAAAAAAATCTGGTGCACAAAATTCAAATTTTATGAAACACATGTGTTCTTATGGACTTTTTTTTTTAAGTTTTCCAAACCTAAATTGAATTTAGTGGAGTAGAAACAAAAATTAAAAAGAAAAAATTATAAATGTGAAGTACATGTTAAAACTTTCTTATTTGAAAATGTAGAATTACATGTTACAATTTTTCCAATTGGACAGGTTTGATGAACAATAATAGGTGAAGATTTTTAATTTGGTTTGTGAAAGTAAAATATTTATACCAATAACAAAGTATAATGGATAAGCTCAAAATATTATTGCTTAAATTTGGAAACATCAATTAATTATAAATATTTATTTCGCAAATGTTTTTTTTTATCTTTTTATTTATTTATTGAAATACCTCAATATATTGGAAAAAAACATACTAAGGCCAATTGGGTTTCAATCCATATTGCAAACAAAGTTTAGAGAGGTGAGCGGAATTTTAATCCAAACAACTCTATCATTTGTTAAAACATGTTTAGCTAGCCTGATTATATTTCATATTGATATATTCAATTGAGCATATCTTAACCCTAATTTTATATTTCAAACTTCTCGAAGAAAGTAAAAAACAAAACCACAAAAGATTTTGCAACATTGAAGTCCTTTGATTATCTCCAAACAATCATTTTCTATAATCACTTGTCGACAACACATCTAATGCAAAACGAAGATCCAAAGTCACCCATGAACGACTTCAATAATGCTTTCTACTCTCTAATTTGTCGCCACAATGAATTGTCCACGAGAGTCGTGACTGATGCAACCAAATCCCCACATACTGTTCAAAGTGGTTGTGTATATATTTATCTTGTACAACTCATAAATAGGAAGCATCCACTAAATATAATTACAACGAATGACGATACTCGAATCATGATGGTAGATCGAGTTGGATGATCCTCTAATAGCTTCTTATTATTATTTTTATACGCAAGTAGACAAGTTAACACTACAAGAAAATAGACATATACTTACAGTAATTTATAGTAACAAAATTAAAAACTGTAGGTATAGATAAGCTATACCCACAGATAAACTATTTATTGTTGGTATAGGTGTCTTATACCTTCGGTGACATAAATTTGTCACTAATTGTTATAGTTACACAATTAAATATGTGACTATAGACATCAAAATTTTAAAATTAATATTTTGGAAAGTAGCCAAAATCTTAATTATTTGTGAAAATAATTTTATACAAACTTTTGCTCAATGTAAGCCAAAATAATTTCAATGGAGGCAAAATCCTAATTTATTTAATGCACTCAATTTCAATGGAGCCAATATCTTAATTTTTTTAATGGAAGCAAAAGAATTTCAATTGAGCTAAAATCCAAAAATTTTAAGTGGAGCCAAAATGTAAATAAATACCAAATAAACCTTTTCTCCTAAAAACACCTAAAACCTGAAACAAGTTGAGTTGTTATTTCTTTCACCCAATCTAAATCCCTAACCTCTCAATCAACAGCCCCAATCTCTTTCCTTCTCTTTCTCGCCGTCGAGCAACCACCTTCTCCTTGTCAATCAACCCCGAGCCCAAATCAGTTGCATTCTCGCGTACATTGAATCTCGAGTTGTGACCCCTATTCTCGTTGTCGCCGTAACCATTCTCGCACCAAATCCACCGTTCTCGTCGTTGTCGTGACCGTTCTTAGGTGTTAGGTGTTTGTTTTTTTAAGTATTTTTGGTTCCTAGCATACGAAATGCGCTATATAATATGGTGACCATATATTCTAAGACATTGTTAGAAGCATAGGAAATCGAATGTTCCAACCAGATTTTTAAGTTAATATTGATGTCTTCTATTTTCAACCCTAACGGAGAACTGAACCATATAAGTCTTCCCAATTCACAATCTTTAAAAAGGTGATCAATGGTTTCTAATTTTTCGTTGCATTTGAGACATAGAAGACAACTTTGAGTACCTTTATTAAGAAGGTTGTCTCTAAAAGGCATGGAATTTTTGTCAATACGCCAAAAAATGTATGAGTATTTTGGAGGAAAGTTGAGCCCTTAGATCTTCTTCCATAATTAAAAGGATAAAATAGGGTCAAATATAGATGAGTTTTCATTTCCTTTCCATTTCATAACTTGATGATATTCAAATTTAACGATATAGATTCCATCTAATTATGTATGTCAATAGAAAGAATCATTTCTCATATGCCCAATCATAAGAATGTATTGTATTTGATGAACATCCAAGGGTAAAAATATCTCTTGAATGATCTTTTTCTTCCAAGTGTTGTTGTCTTGATCAATTAGCGTCAAATTGTTTCAACCCAAGCTTATTCTAAGTCTTGAATTAAAAGCACTAAATTGTTTCAACCCAAGCTCGTGTCATTCTACTTTTTGTACAAAGAGTAATGATATTTGAATACATTTTTAAACACAAATACAAGTGACCTTTCATACAATCTCTCTCTTCATTTAATTTCCTTTTTTTTTTCTTTCTCCCTTTTTATCTCTCTTTTTTCACTTTTTTTTTTATCTTCATCTACAAAAATAAACCTCACACATTCATCTTCTCTGTCTTCCATAATTCCTCCTTCTTCCTTTTATTTAGTGATTTTAATTAAATTTTTTATGAAGTAACTTGAGCAATATTATATTCTCACTTGCAATGTAACTTTTCATTCATTCTTTCCCACAATGTAGAGTTTCAAATTTTGTCGTAAACCTAGTTAATGACTTAAAACAAGATATAAATCTGGTTAATGACTTAAAATAATATGGTTAATTCCTTTCACAACTTGGTTAATAGATTTGAATCAAACCATATAATCTGGTTAATGGATTTAAGAAACATGGTTGATATTGTGAACAATTTGGATAATGAATTTGAACTAAAAACTTGGTCATTCTAATTAAACAAAATATAAATTTGGTTAATGACTTAAAACAATATGGTTAATTCCTTGAAAAACTTGGTTAATTGATTTGAACAGAAAGTTTGGTAATTCTAATCAAACAATATAAATCTGAATAATGACTTTAAAAAAAAAGTGAAAAAAGAGAGATAAAAAGGGGGAAAGTAAAAAATAAAAATAAAAAAAGAAAAAATTAAATGAAGAGAGAGATTGTACAGATCACTTGTATTTGTGTTTGTATTTATTTTAAAAAATGTGTTCAAATATCATTGCTCTTGTACAAATATTTATCCACTTGTTCCAACTTATTTTTCTACTTTTCTCCTTGTTGCCCCACCAGAATTGACTGCTGATGTTGTTCAATTTTTTTGCTTATCTCTTTAAACAGAAGAAAACATCTCATCATATAAGTAGGCATGGCTTAGATAATGGCCTTGATAAGAACTCCCCGTCCAACACTAGATAGGTAGCTTTCTCTCCGATTGTTGAGCTTTTTTTCAATTATGTCAATAATAACATAAAAAATAGTAGTTTTAGATATCTCGATATATTTTTTTAATTCTTCCCATTTTCCTGATTTGCAGAATATTTTGTATTTTGTCTTTAACTAAGTCTCTGGTATTTTGGTTAAAAGAGAGCACATATTTATCTAGGTTTTATTCTTTGTTCAAATGTATTTTGATAGAGTTAGAACTTGTTGAATAACGTATGTTATGTTTTATGTCTAATTGCTATGAAAAACATAAAGCTATCATCAACATATAAGCGGTGAGTTATTATTGGGGACGATATATCATAAACCCTAAAATAATATATATATATATATATATATATAATTTATATTATATTTTAATAAAAATTCGTAGTGGATAAATATAAAAATAATCATAGAAAAAAGAGATTTTTACGAGTTATTTATAATATTACATTTCTCAAAATACAAATGAAATACTATAAATTTTTTTCTTCTTATAAAAGAGTGTAATCTCGCGAGCTTGATTTAACTATAATTTCTTAATTTAATTTCAAAAACTTACTAATACTTATAAGGTTTTCAAACAAAAAGTCATTTCTAATTAAATAAGTAGAATACAACTTATGACTCTTATTCCCGGTATCACCCACAAGAGCGGAGTTTCTCCTAAGCTTGAACTTCAAGACTCATTGTCTGTTAATAATTGGGATTTCGCAAATGCATGGCGAAACCAGTCAAAAACACACAACGAAGGAGGTGGGTTTTAAAATCATGTTGATAGCATAACATAAGTCAGAAGGAAACACAATTAATCATAATAAAACTCTACCATTACACAAACTTCTTCAAGAAAAAATATTACATTATAAAGTCAACATCACTCAAGAAAAATCAATACATTTCACTATAACATTAAATCATTGAAGAGAAATTATTATCGCATACGATACATATTAATCACAACAAAACAATTACAAGGAAATGCAATGTTATGTATGAACTTAGACTCTACTTCACAATGTGATACTATTCTAACTCTGAATTACTTGGTTATGAGGCTTGATACTATACCACCACCTGAGTGGACAAACAATTCAAATTGGCTATGTCCTCATAAATCCCTTCAACTCAACCAAAGACACATATACGCGACAATCGAGGTAAACATGTGTTACATGGTAGCTTCCGACATTTGGGGTGCTACCTCCAAGTCGCCTAGGAATTCCACACCTAAATACCTCCAAGGTCTAACATTTTTCCATTGAGACTCAACAGTAGACCGCCACGAACAAACTCACTTAAGACTCAACAATAGACCGCGACTCATTTAGTTGTACTTCTGTAAAATCACTAGATTTGTCAGACCATATCTATATAATGACAAAATAATCTCCACTTCAAAAATTATCATCAACTTCAAACATTCCCAACATCTATTTTCTCCCCTTGTTGGCATAGATTACTCCATTAATAACATTATCTTTAATATAAGTTGGAATCACCACTATTTAATCAACTATGGGGTTACTTTAATATTCTCATCACAAATTTATAATATATTTATCATTAGTTATACATCATCATCTCATAAACTTATCGCAATGCATTCACCTTTTATTATCACATCGCATAAACTTATATCATACAATGCATTCATCTTTTATTATCATATCGCATAAACTCGTCTAATCATATATATGCACACAATTTATTTGATGCCCAATATCCCAATAATATCAAATACCACATATTTAACGAAATTAAATCAATCAACACCTTATAAATATTTCTATTCAACATTTTAATCTCACAGTTTCCATTTTGCATATTAATTAATTTTTCTCTCAAAGGGTTATTGTCGTACGTAGCGAGCCCTAGATGAATCAGTGAGAAATACGGTTTTCTCGTTCATCTCATAATATATCATATTCGTGAATTCAAACACTCTTTCATCCCTTACCTTATTTCGACGTTTTCACATGCAAATAGGAGTTCACAAGCAAAAAGTATTTGTTCTTTAAGTATTTGTCCCTCAATCGATCTAACTCGATAATTTATGGATAAACGTCAAAAGTAAATTATGAGAACACACTCTAAAAGGGTCAATTTTGAAATTGATTCAAACAAACTTACCATAAATCGAAAAATTATAGGGGGATGATATAGTCATTCTCCACACGATCATTTTGATGTTGATTTCACTCAAATTAAATTTACGGTGAAGAAAAATGGTGTAAAATAACGAATTTTATAAACGAAGAAGTCGAGTATTTTATAGATAAATTTGGATAGTTAAATATATGAGAAAATGTATTTAATTGATTAACTAAATTAATGAAACAACATATTGAAATTTGAACAAATACAGCTAATGTTTTTTGAAACAGTCATCAATCATCAATGTCAAAACGACAGACTAGTTGATATGTTTTATCTCCTTAAACTAGTTGTTTGTTTTGTCTCCTTTTCCGGAGATTGAAGTAGTTCACTTTTTTATTCTTTTATTTTATTTTATCAACATAAGTAGAGATTTAAATCATTATACATGGGTCAAATTCATTGGGCTCTGCATTTGTTTTACTACTATTTTTATTTTGCTAAATCAAAATTAATAATTATTCAAACTCATTTTTAATACTCCTCAATCCACCATTTAATTTTTTAAATATTACAAATATTTCATAACTAATATCTTATAAATTAGAATAATTAAAATAATTAACTTAAAAAAAATACATATTACTAATCACTGAAATTTTCATATTTAAAATAATCACTATAACTATACTATTTTTCAAAATACTTACATTAAAGTACTATCATCATTAGAGAATAGTCAAAATTATAAAATAAATAAATATAACATTAATACATTATATTAATTACGAAAGTATAATAAATATATATAAAATCATCATGCCATAATAAATATATAAAAATAAAAGAAATCAAACACAATATTACTATTATCTCAAGATAATTATTTATAAAATAAATAACTAAATTATAAAGTACTTAGAAATAATTAAAATATAAATATATATGAACACTTAACATTAGTCAAACATACAAAAAAATATCACACCAATTACCGAAAAAATATCACATAAAAAAAAGTATGCAATCTTGGTAATTAATATTTTAGTTATAAACATTCCTATTCATGATTTTAAAAGTTATTACTATATAAGTTTAATACTTTTTTAGATGATTGTGATTAACTGAATGTATTAAAAACTTTTTATACTGATTAATAATATATATAAGTTAAATCATTATATTTATATTTTATTTAATGACATTTACCAATTATATGGTAGAATAAAAGAATCAATGTTAACTATTAAATATAGTAAAATTAGTTATATTACATGATCCATTTTCTTATTTATATTATATTATTATTATAATCATAATATTTCTCTATATATAAAAGATTTTCTTAAGAGTGGGATGGATTAGTGTTAGTCATTAAGTTAAAATATAATTTTAATAATAAACGTGATACTTTTATCTTTTTATGTGAATCTGCATGAGAGATATTATATGCGCTAAAATTCCTAATTTTAATTTTTATTTATAAATAAAATGAAATATGACAATATACATGAGAGGTGGTATGATTCAATTTTTTTGAAATTTCTATTCAGTAATTGCAAATGTATATTAAAATTATGTTTTAGTGTGATAAAATAAATTGGCAAATAAATAAATGTATCAATTTTATTTATTTGACTCACCTAATAATAATTTATAATTAATTATAATAAAAATAAAAAACTAAAACTAAAACACATAAAACCTTTGTAAATAATAAAACGACCTACTAATTCTTTGCCTTATCTTAAAAAAAGACTTTAATATGAGAAAATTAAAAATACAATAAAAAGGGTTTAAGGAAAGTTTATTGATTTCCACTTACAAATTCCTAAATAGTTTTAAATGAATGGGCCCTACATAATTCCTTCCCATTGTTAACAAAATACTCTAATATAAGAAAATTAAAAATACATAAAAAAAATTAAAGAAAGGTTTTTTATGACTATTTAACACCAAAGACTAAAAGTAGATAAGTCTAAAGTTAGAAGGACAATTAAAACAGAATTGCAGAGAAAAACTATAATAGATCCATATTACAGGATAAAAAAATACTGTAAACCTTAATGTTTCATAGGAAAGACACATTTTTAGCACTTAATTTTCAGCACTGTTTCTCTAGCAGATTTAAACTCATGTAGATCTTACTGATTTAAAAATGGACCCTGCATGAAGTGTATTTGCGTCACAAGATCAAGTAAATAAAGTGTTTGCGATAAGAGATGAAGTGTTGAAATGAGTTTTAAGAGTGAATGTTTCTTGCATCTATTATCTTATATGTGCAGATAATATAAAATAAATGGAAAAGGGGATAGATATTTTGCCGCTTAATGGAACATAAATCTATAAAAATTCACACTTAAGAGCATCACTGGTTTAACAATTTTTAATCAAAATCCTACCACAACTGGGCCACTTTTCTGAAGGTCTGTCTATACTAGGCGGACCCTTCAAATCATATCCAAACAAAACAGAACTACGACAACAAAATTAAATTTCGGACCAACAATAATCCTTATAATAATTGTCAATCTTTCTATCAGATTATTACACTCTAAAAAGATATTGAATGGCTTTTGGCATATTGAAGGGTATATAAAAATATAATTGCAGCCACTGCCATAACATTCAGATATGTCTTTACTTCCAAGGTAAAGTAGAAAACAATTAGATATAATAAAACTACAAAACTTTTCTTTCTCATTGACCCAATAAAAGTATGAGTAGAGATAGAGAAAGAGATCGCTAACTAGACATGTAACTTTTTCCCTTCTGAGTGAGATTTATTCCTTTTCAACCTTTTTGTTTTATGCTTCGGCTTGCGGTTTTGTTTTGAAGGTAAATGACGATCTACATTGTCATTTTTACCAGCACTAGGGCCACTGCTTGAAGGCTCGTCTTCATCAGAACTAAGTACCAAGTCCTCCACAACATCATCATCAACAGCTGTTCTCTCTTTCTGCTGCTTTTTCCTCTTTCCTTTTGTTTCGGTGGGTTGTTTTATCCTAAAAGCAAAGACAAACGTGTTAATGTCATTGTGTATACATGTGCATGAATGATATGTGTATTTGTTTATGCAGCTGGGTTTGTCCACGAAATATGAATAACAAAAAAAGAGCAATACTTGTCATTTCCGGGCAACCAGGATGAGCTAAAGGCAGCAGTTCCATCCTCGTTCTTTCTAGCATCCTCTTCATCACTTGCTGATGCTTCATCACTAAAAGCAGAGGATTCTTCTCCAACAAGAACACTGGAAAATTTAAATTATTATAAGAAACCTTTATCGTAACCATGATTGCATATTGATACGGTAATCCATGCGAATGACCATGACTTTAAAGTTAAAACCTGGATTCCGTTAATGAGTTATCTTTTTGCTCTGCTCTCTGGCGGAGTGTTATAACATACTTTGATAGTGCACTAGAGGCGGACTTCTTGTCATCCTTAAAAAATTGCATTTAAAATACAGTGAAATTAAGGCGTGAAATATGTGGAATGATAATCTATACACACTTGATAAAAAAGGAAAAGAAAATGACAGCATATTAAACATTAATCATCAATAAAATGACTTTATCCCATTCCCATCATATGCAAGTGTATAGCCAGATAGATAGACAATAAATGACGTAATAACATGGTTTGTTACTTTATTGATACCAATAATAACAAGCAGCAGCCTAGAAGTTTACTTGCGTCAGAAAAAAAATTATGCAGGTAGCAGAGGGAGAAAGCTTGAAAGAATAGAAATACGAAGCAGGCTACAATGTAAGTAAATAAATGAATGAAAAAGGTCAACCAACATCCAACAAGGAAATAATCAAAACTCTCATTCCCAAAAAGTAGAGAAAAAACTTGAGCAAACCTCAAGAAAAGATGATGCCGCAGGATCATTAGGTAAAAAGGACACCGACGTGCGCTTTTCATTCACAAAATTGACGTTAGCCTCAATCTGAGTGTGGAAAAATGAAATATTAGAGATGAGTGCAACAAGATCTGCTGCATGCCAATGATAAAACCAAAACATAAAACGGTTTATGATAATTTTAATAGAGCTACCTGGCGTATAAGCTGCCTCATTTCTCTTCGAAACCTCTCAACTTTGGTCAATTTGCAAAAGCTACGCAGCCTCACAATCGGAATAAAGGACAACTCCATGAACGCAACAGAGTAACTCCACAGTGCTAGGTGTTCCGCAAGCTCTTCAACCACGGAAAAAACACAAGCCTCTTGAAAAGCCCGTGTCTTTAGAGTCGGCTTGCTAACCTAGTATAATACAATAGAATGTCTCTAAGGTTAGGAGGATGTCAAACAATGCACATTGTCACCAATTCATGTTATGAGTACCTTCAATACACTGCGTAAGTCAACAGCTTTGCCAACACCTCCTGTAGGGGAACTATTCAACTCTTTCATCTCCAGCATATCCAAAAGGAGCATAGATACTGGTACAAAAGATTGGGTAGAAGCAGCAATCTGGTTTAGCATTCGTGTACATCTCAACCTAAGGGGAAAATACCTTGCTGTGGGAACTAGACGGGCTACCCCAGAAATTATTTGGGTCAGAGGATATGCAAGTTGCTTAAAGTCAGATTGTGAACTGTAAGCCCGAATAGCATCAGTCCAAAGTTCAAGACAGCACATGAACTTCCATTCATAAACCTTGCGAAAAGCTTCCTAAAGAAAACATTCAGACAGGGAAGAGCACCATAAGGACCATAAAGTAAAAATGCCAAAAATGCACAAGCAATTTGTGAAAAGCTCCAATACCAAATGAGTGAAATAAAAAGGGATGCCTTATCACACTTCCTTTATTCATTACTAAAAGTTAAGGAAGTGTTAACCTCGAAATTCAAGATCAATTGTCGGGAGTGGTTCTAGACGATTGAATGTATCCTCCTAGTCTAACTACCGATGTGAGCTAGACGAAACCTGTGCTTTGACCAATAGCCTTTCTAAATATTTTGTATTTGTATTCTTATAATAACTAGTTTGTCAACAATAATAACTATATGTACCTTGTAACAGACAGAAACAGAACTTTGCAGCCTTGACACAAAAGTGAAAATCAGAAGAATATAATAGAAAAATTATGCCAAGCTTGTTCCAAGTGAAACAATGACTCAGTTAGCAAGGACAATTTGAGGCACTTCTTATAGTACCTAGGAAGAAAATAACATGTAGTAGACATATAAACAGTACCTTAGTTTTTGTATTAAGTGCGTCTCTTAAGATCATAGCCAACTGTCGGATAAAAATGAAGGCATGTTGATATGCAGTCGGAAGATCCACACCAAGAAGTTCAATGATGCAGTTGCCAAGGAAACGAATATGTTTAAGTTTCACTGCATTTACAAAATGGCAATTCAAAACATAGGCTTTATATATCCCTTTGAAGCATTCATCTAAACAGCCAGATCCAATACAGATGCATAACTCTCTCATAAATAGACATGAAACAACCGGAAGGGCACCTCCACCAGTACCCCAGAAATGAAGAGCCACCTGATAAATACAACAGGAAAACAGTTTATCAAATCAATAGACATAAGTTAAATTACATGTCCTAGAAAGTAAAAACGTCCCTAATCACAGGCTACACAAATGTGCTATGCATCGCAGCTTTTCATTGGCAAGCATCATATGATGACACATGCACACCAACAGAAGTATATACTTATAGGGGAAAAGAACTGCAGGAAACAGCCAGTTCGCCAAATGAAATTATCCTTAATCTTAGTTTTGTAAGGAAAAATGTACCATTAAATGGTTCAAATTTCAAAATGTTTTAGCTGATTATTGTCTATCTATTAATCCGATTCATCTATAAGTGAATTATAGCAGAGAACCAAAGAGTGCCACAATCAATTAGCATTGGCAGACATATTCAGCTCAGACTAAAAAGTACTAGTGTTCAACGATGAGGTGAAATAATTTTGTATTTTAAATTTATTACGTGATCAATGACCTATTTGTACCTTAATGTATTTCCTTAGAAGCGAAGGAAAAGCAGCCAAAAACAACGAAGAATATTTAAGTCGATGTAAAGTAAATGATATCATTTGTGTATCAGTCATTTGGTTCAAAATGTGGAGAGCATTTCCAAGATAGGACTTCACAATATGCCCATGACTTCTCCAATGCTTTGTGGTCATCAAACCTGTTATGATCTCTTTCCTTCCACCAGAAGCAGGAAGCTTCAACAAATTTCTTAGTATTCCATCCATTTCATTAAGTACAGTCAACATTATTTTGTTGAACACGGTGCTAGACATTACACTAAGCTTTGCCATAGACTCATTCTCCTCATCATCACCATAGTGGCATGCCATCCTAAAAGCCCTCATCAGGGAGCGAACTGCGTTTAAGCTTCCGTTTTCTTTAATTGATTTGCACCACAAATCAACCATAGAAGTAGTTATAACTTTTTTAGAAGATTTATGTTCCTTTTCTTGAACCTCGTGCTTAGGAGCATCCTCATCTACCTGTAGATCTTCATCTTCCATGTCAGTATCCACATCTTCCTGGACAAAAGAAGCAAAAGAGTTATATAGTTTCTAACACTAAGAGAGTGTCATATTAATAGCAATTTAGTAATGCATTCAAATAGGTAATAGAAAAAACAGACTGAAACCAATATTTTGATATAACACATGATGATGGAGAGAGCTAAAAGGGGGGATGTTTTATATGAATTACATTGGAAATAAGGAGGGAAACTATCATATGAGCCTTTGCAGCTTTTGCAGAGAAATGAAAAATTCCAACATATTGGGGGTAAAAAATTGGAACAGAACTGCCCAAACTCTTGGTATAACACAGTAGAGATTTCCTTCAAATACTGACTGTTGCAACAGATAGCATTGCTTCAGGGTTACCTATCTCTTCCTATACAGGAAAAAAAGGCACAACCTTGAAAATTGGGGCCTTCCTTTTCAACCAATTTACAAGCAAACACGGCAGAAGCACCATCCTAATTTTTCTATCTTTATTTCTCTTATAAATATCATGACCCTACCCCGGGCGTGTTATCATAATCTAATAAGAGAACTATCGACTGAACCTAAAGATTTATAGCTATAACTATAAGAGAAATAAATCATGAAGCAAAATTTAAATTTGCAGTGATTGGTGGATTGGTGTTCCCACAATTATGAGCAAAGCCATATTAAATTTATATTTCCTTGATGCTGTGCCACAAACATGTCTATAAAGGGGAACCCAACACCCATTTGACCAGCACAAGGATGCTTTTTGGATTAAAAAAGAGAGAAAAATAATATCAATAAATATTGAATAAGATACCCTCCTATAAGAAAACAGACAAACAAATGTATATAGAAAAACGGAAGAGATAGATAGCCAATGCAAGCTTATTAACTAAGAAAAACTTGCCCTTATCTAGGAAGGGATTGGAAGATATTACATATTATTCATGATAACCATTAAAAATGATCAATGTATCATAAACTCATATTCATTTCAATTTATGTATGAAGCATAAATATGACAGATATTAGATAGGAAGTGTCTAAATGTAACATACATCAACATCATCATCACTGAACTGAAGCAACTCCTGGTCATGCTCTTTCAAGAACTCATAAAATTCTGGGTCCTGAAATTGAAAAAGTTGTTATTAACATTGCCAACAGAACGTAGTTGAATAAATTCAAAATATAAAAAAAGGCAATTCCCTATCAACCACCATGTAGCTCAAATTCAAATTTCACACACACAAGCATTTGCAGAAGTGAATTACATTATCAAAAACCTACACAGATACTTGTGCTTGTTTTATTCTTTGACAACCCTATAGACAGCCAACTCATCTAATTTCTCTAATAAAATTTTGCAAATATAATAGACCTAGAGAAAGATAGAGCAATTCTTGTGTGGACACACCAAAAATAATACTTCTTTTAATTATTTTTTAAAACTATATATTACTTTATTATATTTTTTCTACTTTTTGTCACTTATGTGTGTCCAAATTCTTGTGACCATACAAGAACTATTCAGGAAGATATTGCTTGAAACAACAAAAGTTATTCAGTTAATATTAAATTAAAGAGAAGCCTTCAAATAAGAAAAGCAATATCATGGACCTTAAAACAACAATGCAACGGGTCTAACCTTCTGCTGAAGTTTCTCTAGTTGATCCTTATGTTCTTTAGCTTCATTCCCAGTCATGGTTTTTTTCCTGCTTCTTCTTACACGATTATCTTCATCCACATTCCTCTCTGGCATAACTATCAAAAAAATAACGAACTAAAATAAACATAAACAATTGATACAAATTAGATACCGAAAGTTTTAAAATAAAATAAAAAAATCAACGAACCTGTATCATTAGCTGCATCCATGTCCGTTGAAACGAAAACCTGCTTCCAATTTTTAGGAGCAGAAATTAAAAGTAGTATATAAGAATGGTGCCCTTATAATCATTAAGTGAGGGAGAAGACTTACCGCGGAGGAGTGAGCTTGTAGTGTGGTGGCCGGAAACTACTAGCGGCGAGTCTGGGCAGAGGTTGTGGCGGGCGGCGGCGGGACTAGGGTTTACCGGAGATTTGCGCAGTGTGTCCAAGTCCAACTCGTTTTCCTTTTCCTTTGGTTTTATATCTAGTGAAATAACCCGTATTTCTTTTCTAAAATTGGTTGAATTAATTGATTAAACTAAATTAAAATTTGTGATATGTGCTCGTAATTTTTTTTTTTTTTTTTATATTTGTCTTTTTAATTGTTATATTAGTATTTTTCATCATTCATATTTGAACCCTTTTCGTTTTCCTTTATTGATTATGGAAAATGTTGGAACACATTTTTTAACGGTAAGAAAACAAATAAAAATAAATAAAATTTTGAAATTAATGAATTTGATGTTTTGAAATTAAAAAAATAAAAAATAAAAAAATTAACAGTAAGTTTTAAGTTTATGTAACAATTCACTTTTAGCTATATATCAATAGGAATTAGTAAATAAATAAATAAAAGTATATATATACGCAACGTCAATTAGTTGAATTTTTAAGTTCAAAATATTAAATTTCTTATCCGAATCGATTTTTTTTTTAGTTAAAATTAGTTAGTTTAGATAAAATCTGAACTTAAATAAATTTAATTCTTTTAGGTGATTGGGTTCATGAGTTTACCGTACTTATGAACATTCACAACGGTTAATAGTTCTTAAATTATGAAGATATTTCAAAATAGCCTTTAAACTATATTAAATAACAACAATTTAATTCTTTAAAATTCAATTTAAGAAAAAAAAAACATTTTATCTCTTCTTTTCTTTAATCTATAACTTACTATTTGTATCAACTTTTATACTTATATTAAAATGGCATATTGGATATACCATAAAAAAATAATAATAAAAACTAGAAAAAATTTAATAAACTATTAAACCAAAAAATAGTATGACTTTACCAACTCACACTACGTCACCTAAAAAGTCATCTTTAATATATATATATATATCTTCATCAATTACTTAAAAAAAGTCATCCTTAATATATATATCTTCATCAATTACTTAAAAATGAAAATAAGGTGCATAACTATTGTCTGAAATTATAAAAATATAGCTCACATTCACTCTTTTTTCTTTATAGTTCATTGGTTGTTTTTTTGTTTTTTCTATTTTTAATTACTTTTTTGACTATTGTTATTTTATTTGGAATCAAGATGTAAAATTTATTTTTAATATTTAATAATTAAAATTCAAAAGTTACAAACACTAATGAACAAAAAATTACAATTTTAAATATAATATAAAAATTAAAGTCACTAAGTAAATATTGTATATCTAATATAACAATTTATAGTGAGTGTAAAAAAGTATTACAAAAGAAAAAAGAACAAGTGTAAAAAATTAATGCAAATATTGTTTTGTCTCTAAGACGCAGTAAAAATCAGAGATGAGACAAGATGTTTAATAAAAAAAAATTAAAATTGAAGGACTAAATTGTTGTTTTTATGATGGTCTATAAACTATTTTGAAATATTTTTATAGTTTAGATACTTCTATCGGTTGCCTAACATAGATACTAACTTGATTAGTAGATAAATGGTGTAGGGACATTTTGACCAGTTCTAATTTTTTATAAACTAAACTAACGAGAAAGTATTATTTTAGAGAATAAAATTATTATTTATTATTTTCATTTTATCTTTTTAACAAGTGTCCATGAACATTTGTTAGTTAACAAATACTATTTGACTATTCTTTTTTATAGTTGATGTGTCCTATCTATTTTGTAAAGTATTTATAAGATATTGAATTTGTAAATGATTTATAAAACATTATAAAATATGAAGTCTATAGTGTCTAATTATTATATATACAAATCGTGTGGATTATAGTTAAGGATTGCAATTGAACTCGTATCCATTAAATATCCACACAAAAATATATATAATGAATAGATTAACAATCTATGTTATAGATACAAGTGTGAATACAAATAGCTACTTGTAAAAATAAGAAAATAAACGGAATAAATGTAGGTAAAATCTATACAGCCCCGCACCCAATAACACACACATATATATATATTAGTTAAATTATTATTATATAAAAATAAATGTCAACAAATATTTAAAATTTATCATGACTAATAATATTTAGACTGTTTATTTTAATATATAAATATAATCACAACAATAATTTTAATTAAATTATTCTTTAATTTTTTTGGGTGGTATAAAATATTTCATAACATAGACATATAAAGGTAACAATTTGTTTCACAAAATATGGTAATTGGTTTCTATTTTATTTTATCTTTATTCAAATAAATTTGGGTTTAATTTAGTAATTATTATTATTATTATTATTTCTGTTCGACTTCTATTAATATTAATAAATCAAATAATTATTTACATGATTCGATATAATTTTAAATAATTTAAATATTTTAATTTATTATTTTACTGTTTTAATATTATAGAACTTTGAATAATTTATTAATTGTGTTAAAATAATATGATATTTTATCGTTTAATACTTTATTTTAATTCAAACATGAATAATGGAGATATAGAAAAAAATAAAATATGAAAATTAAAATTAATATCCATGCGACTACAGACTCGAATACAAATATTTTTTAAACCATTTTATTGAATTTGGTACTAAAGTATCCTACTAAAACGTATTCAATGTTATCTCTAATTATAGTGGTAATTAATGTTGTGCATAGAAGAATGTATGACTTACGGCCCAAAAAGAAAGAAGAAGAATGTATGAATAGTGATTGTTTAGTTTTGAGATGTAATTGACAAAATTACTACGAGTTACCTTGATTTTTTCAATTCAATTATAAAATAAAACATACACTTCTATGATATGTGGCTCACGTAATAATATCTTATGTTTTTATGCTTTGAAAATCCAACAACTTCTCCTGCAATTTGCAGATATCCAAACATGTGTTTGTCGATTTTATAGCACCACTCGCTATGATTTAATATTACTTAAATTTTATATATCTCATTAATTGTTTCTATTGAACATAAATTATTCCCAATTCCCGATTGTTTCTGTATTCCATAAGAAATATAAAATGGGTATAACATTAGAATATAACAAATAGTCAAAAAGGTTCCAATAGAAAATAAAAATATTAGACGTTAACTCATAATTCAATTGAAAAATATATTATTAAATCAAAAGTTTTTTTTTTTTTAATTCAAACCTAAAACTTCACAGTTATATAAGTTAATTATAACAATATTTTTACTATATGTTTTAAGAAGAAAAAAATCCTCTATATAACTCATTAACTTATAACAAAAAAATGCAATAAAGTTAATTGATTAAAATAAAATGACAATTAATTATGCATGTAATTATCGATAATTTAAGAAAAAAATGTGTATTTAATTATTATCATATATATTTACAATATTATATAATTTATTTCAAATCCACATTTTAAATTCGATTTTCAAATCCACGTTTTTGTCACTATTGTCTTGAGTATTTAACAATTAAGAAATCTATATTTTATTATTTGAAATTTAAAAAATTATAAAATTTTGTTTATAACATTTTATAATGTTCTTAGTATGTTTGCAACAAACATTAAAAAAAATATGTTGACATTTTAGTAGTAACTAAAGTTGTTTGTATAATAATTTTACAGAGATTATAAAATATAATTTTTTTAAATGTATTAAAAATAAAATCTTAAAATTTCATAGTGACTACAAACTTATTAAAACTATAATTTATTATATAAAGATACACACGATATATTTTTTCCGTCGACCAATTTGTTAAATGATGGTATTTCCTTGATAAATTATTTAAGCCACAAATATTTATTTTATTATAAGTGTGTTTATTGAATATTTTTTTAGATAAAAGTATGTGAAATTTATAATAACTATTTATAGTTTACTATGAAAATCTCACATGAGATTAATATTAATCACTAATCAATTATTTAAAAGAGAATCATACATTTGATTAATAATGTATTTTTGAATATTTTTTAGAAAAAAAAGTGACGAAAAAGTAAAACTTTATGATATGAGTTATTGCATAAACTATCATCGACACAAATATTTATGGTTGTGAAGTTAGCTCAAGAGAAATCTTATTTGGTGATCAATTACTAAAAATATTTTTTTTATTTGATTGTGTCAATTTAATATCTTTTAGATAAAAGTCGGAGAAAAAGTAGAGCACCTAAATTATAATTTATTAAACAAAACATATATGAACAAATATTTGTGTCAACTATGAATTATACAATAATTTTTTTGTCTATTGAATCTTTTTGTGGTTTATTTAATAATTTAATTCTTTAGTGTGTCAAAAATGGTATTTTAATTATCGGTAATATAAGAAAGAATGTGTATTTGATTGTTTGTTACTGTGTTGATATTTTTTTTTTTAATAAAAGTTTGCTAAATATTATTGTTAAGAATTACGGTTGAGTCCAATAAAAAAATAAATAATTAAAAAGAGAAATAAAATTTGAAATAATTATTTAAAGAATTGTTATACAGTTAAAATATGATACACTTTTATATAGTATTATTAATGTAATTAACTTAGCAAATTTCACATAACCATAAATATCTTTTAATTATCGCTAATCATTATTATATTGATTATTATTTTGTTGTAGAATTATACATAATAAAAATATTAGTTTCTGACTAATGAGTTATTTGATTATTATTATCTCTTGGAATAAATTAGATAAATAACACATACACTAGTAGAAAATTGAGATTTTAATTCAGCAGATTTAAGTCGGTTATGTGCCACCAGACTTAACAAATGAGGCGAAGATATATTTAAGTCGGTTGCTCATATAAACGACGAGTTAACAAAATGAGGCGATGACAATTTTATAAATATATGAAATATGTTAGATTGACAACCGACTTAAAAAATACTGTAAAAATAAAATTAAAAAAATTAATATATCTCATCATACTCTACGTGGTTGGCTAAAACAATTAATTGGTAAACCACTTGATAAAATGAAGCGGTGACAAATTTGTAAATATTTAAAACTTACTTAATGCGGCGGTGACAATTTTCTAAATATTTAAAACTTGTTTAATGCGGTTATATAAGAATAAAACGTGTTTAGAATGAGGTGGTGGCAATTTTGTAAATATTTATGCCATTTAATAAAATGAGGCGGTGACAATTTTGTAAATATTTAACACTTGTATAACGCGGGTATATTGATAACGGAGTATTGTGGCAACGGCTGATACAAAACAACAGAGTATTGTCGCAACGGCTGCACAAAACAACAGAGTATTGTGGCAACGTACAAAACAATGAAACACCCCATTGACAGATAAAACAATGGAGTATTGAACAATAGAGTATTGTGGCAACGGCTGGAACAAAACAATCGAGTATTGTGGCATGAAAAGAGCATATACATATATATAAATTAGAATGTTAATAATTTAAGGAATTTTTGTCCTTTATAGAAAAAGAGATGAAAACAACGATTCAATGTACATACAACATTTTTTCTTTAATGGGCCCAACAACTCTAGCATACAAATTTGTTTTTTATTTATTTATTTAGAAATATAAGAAAATAAAAGTAGCTCTAAAATCTATTGTAATCATATTAAAATGACTGAATTGATTTTTTTGAAGGAGACATGTTGCAAAAGCAACAATAACAGAATGTTTGTCTTATTCAATTTTTATTCTTTTAAATACGTTACTCCTATCCCACCAATAAATGCGTCGTTGCCTTCTGCTTTTTCCACTCAAAATCTCAGTACACTTCCTTCTTTTTCACCATGTCAAACGAGATTGACTTTGAAATATTGAAACTTTTTTTTCATTTACATGACAATTTTACCTGTCAATTGAGTGTTTCATTGATGTAGCTCTTGAACATTCTTCACTCTTGATAGAGAACGAAGACTTTAAAACATTTCTATTTAACCTGGTGAATGTTAGGTATGTAATAGTATCACTTTTCCTTTTTTTAGACAAGAAGAACAAATACATTGTACAATATCTAATCACTTTGGTACTTAATGCGACATTTGCAACTAAAACGACGCAAATCGTGTGTGTGAGTCTTGTTTTAGAGTGATTATGTTAATCTGGCTAGTTGCATTCATTGCAATACTCCTTTTTAAATAGAAAGAAGGTTATTATCAACTATGTTAAATGTTTATAACCTTTAAAAGAAATTTTCAAGATGTCGACTCTCTGTTGATTATAGACAAAAGAAAGAAAACCCGGTGGGACAAAACAATAGAGTATTGTGGCAACGACGGGGACAAAATAATAGAGTATTGTGGCAACGGCTGGTACAAAACAATGAAGTATTGTGGCAACAACTGGTACAAAACAATTGAGTATGGTGGCAACGGTTGGTACAAAACAAGATACAAAACAATGGAGTATTGTGGCAATGGCTAGTACAAAACAACGGAGTATTGTGGCAACGGCTGATACAAAACAAACGGAGTATTGTGGCAACGGCTGGTACGAAACGAGTATTGTGGCAATGGCTGATACAAAATAATGGAGTATTGTGCCAACGACTGGTACAAAACAACAAAGTATTATGACACTGGCTGGTATAAAACAACAGAGTATTGTGGCAATGGTTGGTACAAAACAACGAAGTATTGTGGCAAAGGCTGCTCCAAAACAACGAAGTATTGTGACAACGACTAAGACAAAATTGTGGCAACAACTGATACAAAATAACGGAGTATTGTGGCAACGACTGGTACAAAACAACGGAGTATTGTGGCAACGGCGGATACAAAAACACGGAGTATTGTGGCAACGACTGAGACGAAACAACGGAGTATTGTGGCAACGGCTGGTACAAAACAACGGAGTATTGTGGCAACGGCTGATACAAAACAATGGAGTATTGTGGCATGAAAAGAGCATATACATATATATATATATAAATTAGAATGTTAATAATTTGAGGAATTTTTGTCCTGCATAGAAAAAGAGATGAAAACAACGATTCAATGTACATACAACATTTTATCTTTAACGGGCCCAACAACTCTAGAATACAAATTTATTTTTTATTTATTTATTTAGAAATATAAGAGATTAAAAGTAGCTCTAAAATCTACTGTAATGATCTTAAAATGAGTGAATTGATTTTTTTGAAGGAACAAATAATTTGAATGTATGTTTGGTGAGTGATATCCAAGTAGTAAAATTGAGTCATTTACAAACAAATAAGATGTTATTTTTTTTAAAAGTAATTTAATAATTAGATTCCCACACTTAAGTGTAGAAAAGTGGTGATCTAAGAGTTAGACTTGTCCATATATATCAATGTCATCGTATTTATAGGACAAGATGATATTATCCTTTATATATAAAAATATAAAAAGTAATGAATTCAAACTTTAATGGCATTTCTCATCAATTTTTTGAAATAAAATTAAGAAACGAATAAAATTTTATTAATTAAAGTGACACTAATAATTATTTTATAAATATTTTCAATTTAAATTTGATACTTTGATATTACAAAATAATATTTTTACCACCCACTTAGTACAGTAAGTAATTTGATTACACAAATTAAATAATAATTTACTTTTAGTATAAATAAATAAATAAGTATATTTATTACCTTGCAACTGTTAGACGTTGGACCCAAATTTATTATCTTGCATTTGTTAAAAACAAAAAACGTAACTTGCGAATTTTTCTCTTTCACCACTCGTCCTCTGATTCCACCCAAAAAGCACACATATTGTAAAAACAACAATAACAGAATCGTTTGTCTTATTCAATTTTTATTCTTTTAGATACGTTATTCCTATCCCACCAATAAATGTGTCGTTGCCTTCTGCTTTTTCCACTCAAAATCTCATTACACTTCCTTCTTTTTTCACCATGTCAAACGAGACTAACTTTGAACTATTGAATTTTTTTTCTTCATTTACATGACAATTTTACCTGTCAATGGGGTGTTTCATTGATGTAGCTCTTGAACATTCTTCACTCGAGAACGAATACTTTATTACATTTCTATTTAACCTGGTGAATGTTACGTATGTAACAGTATCACTTTTCCTTTTTCTAGACAAGACGAACATATACATTGTACAATCTCTAATCACTTTGGTGTTTAATGCGACAATTGCAACTAAAACGGCGCAAATCGTGTGTGAGTCTTGTTTTAGAGTGATTCTGCTAATCTGGCTAGTTGCATTCATTGCAATACTCCTTTTTAAATGGAAAGAAGGTTATTATCAGCTATGTCAAATGTTAAGAACCTTTAAAAGAAATTTTCAAGATGTCGACTCTCTGTTGATTATAGACAAAAGAGAGAAAACCCGGTGGGACAAAACAATTGAGTATTGTGGCAACGACTAGGACAAAATAATAGAGTATTGTGGCAACGGTACAAAATAATGGAGTATTGTGGCAACGGCTGAGACAAAACAATGAAGTATTGTGGCAACAGCTGATACAAAACAATGGAGTATTGTGGCAACGGCTGGTACAAAACAACGGAGCATTATGGCAACGATTGGTATAAAACAACGGAGCATTGTGGCAACAGCTGGTACAAAACAACGGAGCATTGTGGTAATGGCTGGTACAAAACAACGGAGTATTGTGGCAACAGCTGCTACAAAACAACAGAGTATTGTGCCAACAGCTGGTACAAAACAACGCAGTATTGTGGCAATGGTTGGGACAAAACAACGGATTATTGTGGCAACGGCTGGGACAAAACAACGGAGTATTGTGGGAACAGCTAAGACAAAACAACGGAGTATTGTGGCAATGGCTTGGACAACACAACAAAGTATTGTTGCAACGACTGGAACAAAACAACGGAGTATTGTGGCAACAGCTGGTACAAAACAACGAGTATTATGGCAACGGCTGCTACAAAACAACGGAGTATTATGGCAACGACTGAGACGAAACAACGGATTATTGTGGCAACTGCTGGTACAAAACAATGAAGTATTGTGGTAACGACTGGTACAAAACAATGGAGTATTGTGGCCACGGCTGGTCCAAAATAATGGAGTATTGTGGCATGAAAAGAGCATATACATATATATAAATTAGAATGTTAATAATTTGAGGAATTTTTGTTCTGTATAGAAAAAGAGATGAAAACAACGATTCAATATACATACAACATTTTTTCTTTAACGAGCCCAACAACTCTAGAATACAAATTTGTTTTTTATTTATTTATTTAGAAATATAAGACAATAAAAGTAGCTCTAAAATCTATTGTAATCATCTTAAAATGAGTGAATTGATTTTTTTGAAGGAACAAATAATTTGAATGTATGTTTGGTGAGTGATATCCAAGTAGTAAAATTGAGTCATTTAGAAACAAATAAGATGTTATATTTTTTTTAAGTAGTTTAATAATTAGATTCACACGCTTAAGTGTAGAAAATTGGCAATCTATTAGTTAGACTCGTCCTTATATATCAATGTCATTGTATTTATAAGACAAGATGATATAATCCTTTATATATAAAAATATAAAAAGTAATGAATTCAAACTTTAATGGCATTTCTCATCAATTTTTTGAAATAAAATTAAGAAACGAATCAAATTTTATTAATTAAAGTGAACTAATAAATATTTTATAAATATTTTCAATTTAAATTTGATACTTTAATATTACAAAATAATATTTTTACCACCAAGTTAGTACAATAAACAATTTGATTAAACATATTAAATAATAATTTACTTTTAGTATAAATAAATAAGTATATTTATTACCTTGCAACTGCTAGACGTTGGGCCCAAATTTATTATCTTGCATTTGCATAAAACAAAAAAACGTAACTTGCAAATTATTCTTTTAAATATGTTACTCCTATTCCACCAATAAATGCGTCGTTGCCTTCTGCTTTTTCCACTCAAAATCTCAGCACACTTCCTTCTTTTTTCACCATGTCAAACGAGATTGACTTTGAAATATTGAAACTTTTTTTTCATTTACATGACAATTTTACCTGTCAATGGGGTGTTTAATTGATGTAGCTCTTGAACATTCTTCACTCTTGATAGAGAACGAAGAATTTATAATATTTCTATTTAACCTGGTGAATGTTACGTATGTAACAGTATCACTTTTCCTTTTTCTAGACAAGACGAACAAATACATTGTACAATATCTAATCACTTTGGTGCTTAATGCGACATTTGCAACTAAAACGACGCAAATCATGTGTGAGTCTTGTTTTAGAGTGATTCTGCTAATCTGGCTAGTTGCATTCATTGCAATACTCTTTTTTAAATGGAAATAAGATTATTATCAGCTATGTCAAATGTTTAGAACCTTTAAAAGAAATTTTCAAGATGTCGACTCTTTGTTGGTTACAGACAAAAGAGAGAAAACCTGGTGGGACAAAACAATGGAGTATTGTGGCAACCGCTGGGACAAAATAATGGAGTATTGTAGCAACGACTGATACAAAACAATGGAGTATTGTGGCAACAAATGATACAAAATAATGGAGTATTGTGGCAACGGCTGAGACAAAACAATTGAGTATTGAGGCAACGGCTGGTACAAAACAAGATACAAAACAATGAAGTATTGTGGCAACGGCTAGTACAAAACAATTGAGTATTGTGGCAACCACCAATATAAAACAACAGAGTATTGTGGCAACGACTGGTACAAAA
>NC_021163.2:18735188-18737858 GCF_000331145.2 Cicer arietinum | reverse complement strand
ACAAAACAACGGAGTATTGTGGCAACGGCTGAGACAAAACAATGGAATATTGTGGCAACGGCTGGGACAAAACAACGGAGTATTGTGGCCACGGCTGGTACAAAACAATGGGGTATTTTGGCTACGGCTGGTACAAAACAATGGAGTATTTTAGCAAAAAGCTATGGAGTATTGTGGCAACAGCTGGGGCTATATAACACAAAAAATGGCAAAACTCTGGAATTAGTTTTGCGCTAACAGTCGTGCTGGATCTGGATCTCTGGCGCATCAGCATCCTCTCTAGTTTCTAGTTGTTAAGTCAAGTTCCTTTATTTTTCCAGTTTATTCTACGTTAATGCATTTTTTTTAATTTGTCTACTTTTCCTTATATATTTTTTGTTAAACTCCTTTTTATATTATTCATGTAAGTTGTTTAACTCGTTAATATTAGTTTCAAAAAATTTATTAAGTTTTTCTTTAAAATTTCATTCTCATTTGTAATGGATTGGACAACACAACGGAGTATTGTTGCAACGACTGGAACAAAACAACGGAGTATTGTGGCAACAGCTGGTACAAAACAACGGAGTATTATGGCAACGGCTGGTACAAAACAACGGAGGATTGTGGCAACGGCTGGGGACAAAAAAACGGGGAATTTTGGGCCGAATGGAGTATTGTGGCATGAAAAGAGCATATACATATATATAAATTAGAATGTTAATAATTTGAGGAATTTTTGTCCTGTATAAAAAAAGAGATGAAAACAACGATTTAATGTAGATACAACATTTTTTCTTTAACGAGCCCAACAACTCTAGAATACAAATTTGTTTTTTATTTATTTATTTAGAAATATAAGACAATAAAAGTAGCTCTAAAATCTATTGTAATCATCTTAAAATGAGTGAATTGATTTTTTTGAAGGAACAAATAATTTGAATGTATGTTTGGTGAGTGATATCCAAGTAGTAAAATTGAGTCATTTAGAAACAAATAAGATGTTATATTTTTTTTAAGTAATTTAATAATTAGATTCACACGCTTAAGTGTAGAAAATTGGCGATCTAATAGTTAGACTCGTCCTTATATATCAATGTCATTGTATTTATAAGACAAGATGATATGATCCTTTATATATAAAAATATAAAAAGTAATGAATTCAAACTTTCATGGCATTTCTCATCAATTTTTTGAAATAAAATTAAGAAACGAATCAAATTTTATTAATTAAAGTGACACTAATAAATATTTTATAAATATTTTCAATTTAAATTTGATACTTTAATATTACAAAATAATATTTTTACCACCAAGTTAGTACAATAAATAATTTGATTAAACATATTAAATAATAATTTACTTTTAGTATAAATAAATAAGTATATTTATTACCTTGCAACTGCTAGACGTTGGGCCCAAATTTATTATCTTGCATTTGCTTAAAACAAAAAAACGTAACTTGCAAATTATTCTTTTAAATATGTTACTCCTATTCCACCAATAAATGCGTCGTTGCCTTCTGCTTTTTCCACTCAAAATCTCAGCACACTTCCTTCTTTTTTCACCATGTCAAACGAGATTGACTTTGAAATATTGAAACTTTTTTTTCATTTACATGACAATTTTACCTGTCAATGGGGGTGTTTAATTGATGTTGCTCTTGAACATTCTTCACTCTTGATAGAGAACGAAGAATTTATAACATTTCTATTTAACCTGGTGAATGTTACGTATGTAACAGTATCACTTTTCCTTTTTCTAGACAAGACGGACAAATACATTGTACAATCTCTAATCACTTTGGTGCTTAATGCGACATTTGCAACTAAAACGGCGCAAATCATGTGTGAGTCTTGTTTTAGAGTGATTCTGCTAATCTGGCTAGTTGCATTCATTGCAATACTCTTTTTTAAATGGAAAGAAGATTATTATCAGCTATGTCAAATGTTTAGAACCTTTAAAAGAAATTTTCAAGATGTCGACTCTTTGTTGGTTACAGACAAAAGAGAGAAAACCTGGTGGGACAAAACAATGGAGTATTGTGGCAACGGCTGATACAAAATAATGAAGTATTGTGGCAACGGCTGAGACAAAACAATTGAGTATTGTGGCAACGACTGGTACAAAACAAGATACAAAACAATGAAGTATTGTGGCAACGGCTAGTACAAAACAATTGAGTATTGTGGCAACCACCAATATAAAACAACAGAGTATTGTGGCAACGACTGGTACAAAACAACAGAGTATTGTGGCAACACCTGTTACAAAACAACGGAATATTGTGGCAACGGTTGGGACAAAACAACAGAGTATTGTGGCAACGATTGATACAAAACAACGGAGTATTGTGGAAACGACTGAGACAAAACAACGGAGTATTGTGGCAACGTCTGGTACAAAACAATGAAGTATTGTGGCAACGACTAGGACAAAACAATGGAGTATTATGGCAACGGCGGGGACAAAACAATAGAGTATTGTGGCAACCACTGATAAAAAACAAGGTACAAAATAATAGAGTATTGTGGCAACGGCTGGTACAAAACAAGGAGTATTGTGGCAACGACTGATAGAAAACAACAGAGTATTGTGGCAACGGCTGGGATCTGGATCTCTGGCGCATCAGCATCCTTTCTAGTTTCTAGTTGTTAAGTCAAGTTCCTTTATTTTTCCAGTTTATTCTA